>NW_015112710.1:278771-349334 GCF_001443285.1 Poecilia latipinna | reverse complement strand
TTTTTTTTTTTTTTTTTTTTTTTTGTAAAACTCATGTCATAATCAAATTCCACCTGCTTGATTCAAGTGGGTGAATGTTTGAATTTTACATCAAAAATAATGATAGCTGAGTTACAATCAGACAGCGAGAGCAAGAAAGGGAAATCAGACTACACAAAAAGGGTAGTGTGATATATGATCTACTGTTGTTGCATTAGAATCAGATTTAATAACCTTTAAAACTATTTAGTTTTGAAAAATATTTTATCTAACAACCTAATTCAGGGCAATTACAATAAAACATTTCAAATGGCATGAAAAAGCTACCCAGTCTGCATGAGAGTGTAGTATTACAGTTAGACAAGGATACAATGCAAAACATAATTCATGCCTTTCCTGGCGTGACTTACGCCAGGATTAATTAATTGCACAGCAAGTATGTATATTTAACCTTTCTGTACCACCTTATTGCTGCAATAGATCAGTATTAGCAAAGCTTAACATTGTGAACCACATGGACTGAGTGAAAAACATTTCTGTTGAAAGTAAGTTAGCAAAGAAAAAATTTAAATTCAAACACCTTACCTGTGACTGCACATACGTAAGGACTCGTCAGTGCAAATTGTAAAAAAAACAAAAAGTCTGGCAGACTTTTAGACATTTTATCGGTATTGATACATAACTAAGATAATATTTATTTTCCTTGTGTTGAAGATGGGAAAATGTATTCGAAAGATATTGCTCAAGCATGAATATAATCCCAGACAGATCTGTATGACAGATCTAATGAGTGTTAAAGATCAACTCACATTAATCAACTGGACACACTGCTCCCAACTGTGTTTTTCTGCATTATCATAGTGTGGACACATTTTTAAATTAAGAGAGGAAAGAAGCGATGTGAAGCCAACTCTGTTAGAGGTTCTCTTTGGTCAGGATCTTTCCATTTGTGTGATGTGAAAACTGAGACTAAACAGCAACTTGTCTGTTCTGCTGCAAATCAAAATTTTACATTTTCCTTTCAGTCACATTTGAATTAAATCTGTTTTTAGATGTGGTCTAAAAAGTAAGCGGCTCCACAGAGCTCCAGCTTGATCACATGATTTTGTCAACTGTGGAGTCTTTGCATCAACCCACAGAACTTGCAGAGGATCTAGAGCTAAGCTTGGTCTGATCCAAAGTTTCCACTGCTAACATAATAGAAGAGGTGTATATACACGGTGGGCCATAAGCTTCCATACATAGAAAAAAATAAACATTTTATATTGGACAACCGTTTTTATTTTTGTGTAATCGCTGCACATCTTGGACCACTTCATGGTTGATTTGCAACATATTAAGTTTTCTGAAACTTGCAAATAAGTTTTGCCACAGTGTTGTGTGTGATGCTCATTCCATGTTTTCTGTTAAAGTTTCGTGCAACCATGCGATCCAGATCCAGACATCAGTATAATTTCAATTCTTTGCTCTTTTCTCAAATGCATCTTCTTGAGCATCTGAAATGTAAAAGAAATATACATTTTACATTCTCATATGTATGGAAGCTTATGGCTGTACAATGTATTTTTATCATGTGAACAGGGCCTATAATGTAATATGCATGAGCAGTTTCAAGAGTTTTTTTTTTTGTTTTTTTTCTTCTTCAAACTGCTGGGCGGAAGAAAGTAAAAAGGATAGAATCAATGTGAAACTCAAGGACAATCAGGAGGTCACATTTAAAAATAAGATTGGATGACAGTCTGCCAACAATGTCACAAAAACTTATGAGTGGATTTTCCACAGCTCAAAAGTTTATCCTTCCCGATAACGCGAAGGAAGCGTAACAATTTTCAAAAACCGTGCATACATTTACACTTGCAAAGCATCACTCTTTTGCCGTTAGGCGGTACACTCCGAGTGCTGCCGAAGCCGACGAAGTCAAATGGAGGCTTAATTACAACGATAAGTTGTTGCCCTGCAGCTTAAAACATCTTATCACTGAACAGCTGGAAAGAATTTTCCATGACGTGATGAATCCATAATTGGGTCCAGGGTGACTGTCAAACAACAAGCCTCCCTGTGGTGTCGTTTTTCATGTCCTCCGGGCATGAGCGATTGAAAGTGGGTTTTGTATTTCTGGTGATTCAGCGCGACCTATGGCACAGTTGCGTGTAAACCTTTAAAACAAATCCTTAACCACAGCTGCTCTTAAAGGTTCACATTTTATTTCTGTTACATCAAATTGCACACTCTAAAGTTCAACATATTGCATTTTATGACTCTCACCACTCAAATTTTAGCTGGCATTGCCACAGAGTGGGAAACTGCCTGGTGCAAAACGGTAAGTACCATCACAGCAAGACAGCAGGCTTTTTGGAAAAATATAGGAATCCTTCCTTCCATGTTGCTCTGCAAAGAGAAAATGGTACTCAGAAAAAAAACAAAAAAAACATTTTATTTATTTATTTTTCTCTGAATCATTTGCTTGTTTTCTGAAGTAGGCAGCCTTGATGGGCCCTGCAGAAAACGGTCATGGAACAAAGTTTGAGGGGGTTATTTGCTGAATAAGTGGTAGTCTTGAGCTGAAAGGTTTCAAAGCAATTGGTGCAATTAGACATACTGAGCGACCAAAGTCCTGCAGCCGCTCTTGTGATAGAAATACGAAGACCAGCATGTCGATTTGTATGGGACACGACGGAAAAGCAAAGGCATGGAAGCATACAGAGCTTTCAAATGAATTATTCTGCAGGCGTCAACATGTTTACTGACAGAAAGAGAGAAACAATGGCAAAAAGAAAGAAAGGAAAAAAAAAATAAAGAAAGGAAGGATAAAGAAAGAAATGAGGGAAAATAAAGAAACAGAGAATGAATGAAAGAAAAGTTTAGGTTGAAAAATCTAAAATAAGTGCACGTCAAGTAAACTGAAACATTATCATTTATTTCAGTAATTTCATTGAAAAAAATTAAAATCACATCCAGTATGCAACAGCCAGCGACAGTTTTAGGTATGCCTGTTCAATTGCTTGGTAAAAGAAAACAGCAAATTAATCAACAAATTTGCAAAAATGCAACCCTTCAAGATGTTGTGTAGAATAATTGCTAAATTACAAACTGGGCATCTGAGCAGAAAACAAATATAAGTGACTTTAAACGTGGCTTGGTTGTGGTCTTATTGCATTTACAGCAGATTAACAGTTTCTGAAAAACTGAGATAAAACAAAAAAAGGAGAAAATATCCTTTAGATGACAGTTTGTGGACAGACCTGCCTACATATCTCAGTGCCACCAAAATTGGACGATAACAGTTTGGAAATGTATTTCCTAACTTTGGAATTAGGTGTCAACCACATGGACATAAAGATCCAAGGTTCTATGATGATTCTTATGGTGCAATGATGAGGGAGGTATTTTCTTGTTACACTTTGGGTTCTTTGTAACAACTGGCTAATGTTTACACACCCCAGGCTACCTGATTAGGTCCATGCCCATCAAAGTATCACCACTGTTTGAGAGAACATGGGGAATCAACAACTTGCCTTGACTCTAATGCACATCCATATGCTTCAAAGAGGTGAACTAAATCTCTTATTTTTAGATTGAAAGTGTTATTATTGGTGAAATGTTTAACCATCAGTAAGGCACTGATGTGTGTTATTGCCTCCAAAAACTTTTAAGACGCAAATTTCAACTTGGATCTAAAATAAAATGACTGTAACACCAACATATTGCTGATTGATTTATCAATGTGCTGCAGAAGGAAAATGATTCAAAACCAGAATTAAACAGAACTATTTGCTAACAAAAACAAAGAAAAACAAAACAAAGAGTTCCAATTTTAGATTTAATTGTGAATTTTTCTGGAAATAAAAGAGCTTTCCGTCTCACGGTCGATCACAAGATTATCTTCCAAAACAGACATTTATACATCATAACAGTTTTATGTATGCTGCTGTGTTATTAGAGAAAAAGAAAACCACTTATTTTGATTAAAAGGTAGAAGAAATGTTGACCTTGTGATGGTATTGTTCCAGTAGAGTGTGCAGACTTACCCTCACATAACTTATTAAAACTCTTCATCAAAGAATGAATTATTGTCTGAATGAATTCAAAGCACTGCCTGGTTTACATGTTCCAGTATTTTGACTTAACTTGCAAAATTCACAGCATAAACGGACAGGCATCTAAAAAAATTATTGCAAAATTACGGATGTTTTTACTGGTAACTTGGACTGTGCCATCCCAGCACTGGAACATGCTTTGATCCGTTGTAGATATGGCTGTGATATTAGGGTCCTGCTGCAAAGTGAACATCGCCCCCAGCCTCCAGTATTTTGTAGCCTCTGTGAAGTTTTCTTCCAGGGTTGCCTTGTATTTACATCCACCCATCATCCCATCCCCCTCCGGCCTGAGGATGATGCTACTATTGCCACTGATAACCATAAAGATATTTAAATTTCAAGCTTTATCTGACTTGAACACATCCTTCAGTATTTGCAGTGTCCCTTTGTGGCAAAACCACAAACTGGCTTGTCTTTCAACGATGACTTTCTTCTTGACAGTTTTCCACGAAGGCCAAATTCACAGCATTCACTCTGTCAACAGATTCTGCATCTGAAGCTGTGGATCTCTGCAGCTCCTCCAGAGCTACAGTGGCTCTATTTAATGTTTCTCTTATTAATACTCTCCTTGTCAAACCTCAAACTCAATCAAAGGGAACTTTTCTGTTTTACTTTTCTCCAGTGTCTTTTTTGTGGCCCGCTGTCTGCTCACTGCTCACATGAAGCCGGACTTTTCATGGTGCCTCCATCCCGACCCTTTGGCCGGCATCCAGATTCCTGCTGGCATCACGTTGCTGGCGGTTCATGTTTTCCTGCGGCCGCTAAGCCAGGAGACAGAACCTTTGGGCTCATAGCTGCGTTTGGAGTTGAGCCAGTGCAGAGAGTCAGTTTTTCTGATGCTCCTATCCTGTCCTGTTTTTGACTCATGTCTCCTGCTTTATTTCTAAAGCTGTAAAGCTTTACATAAAGAGCTGCCTTGATTCTGTTTTTTAAGAGATAAACATTTACTGAAGTTTTTTTTTTCTTTCATGTTTCTTGTGATAATATTTCACTCCCTTTCCAGTCGTTAACAGGAATGACCCCCATGTGGCATCAGTGCAGGGAAAAAAAAGCACATTACACATCATGCAATAAGAAAAGAAAGAGCATATCTTCAACAGGAAAATCCAAGCAAAGACTGCTTTTATCTTCACTACAAACATTTCTGGGCATTATTTTGATAAATTGCACCTTATGCTCTGATTACATCTACTGATTTGTTGCTCGGGAAGTGTAGCCTCCTACCAGGAGATTTCAAATTTCCTCATCTCTAGCAGGGGGCCTCAGAGCCACCCTCACAACACCTGCACTGTGTTCCTGTTAGGATCAGAATGCAAAGCTATTACACACTGGAGGGTTTGTCTCAATCACACAGAATGGCTATGAATTTTAAATGTGGGATTAGAGCCCACGGAGGAGCGGACGCATGGGAGACACACAGTCAGTTGAGTGCTAATTTGATTTTTTTTTTTTTTACAAACTGCTCCTACAACACATTGTTAGCAGGGAAGATCCATTGCTTGTGCTTTAGTTTGCCAATCGTTTTCTTGATTCAGAGATTCAGACCACAACAGGAACAGGCTGATTCACCAAAAGGAAATCATTTGATCAGAATGTAAGACCTTGACTGAACTCAGCAGAACAGCTTTTTAGCACCTAATGTCTTCTTCAAATCCAGTGCTTAGATTTGTTTGGCTCATCTGTTTTCCGTCTTTAGTTTCCGTGAGCCACGTTGCTTTCTATCGGTGTTAGAGTGATTTGGGTTTCTTCAGCGGTAATAAATATTATTCCTTTGTTGTTTCAGGTGGAGATATGGAAGACTCATCTCCGTATGAACCTGTAGCCCCCAACCGGCAACCCGACGTGTTTGGCTTGGCTTCCATCTCTTCAGGTATCCCTCCTTTGATCTAAACTGAGATCAGCACTGAGCTCATCTTGCCCTTCTGCACTTTCAAAAGAGGGTGTAAAAGAGCTTATTACAAGGAACAAAATGTAGAGACTTTCTTCCAAACCTGCTATCTAGTTAATTTAAAAGCGATTTTCCGCTTTTCACAGTTTTGATTATATTTTCTGAAATGGTGTGTGGTTTTCAGCTTAAATATTGTTCTCAATATTTTTTTACTAATATAAATGGGAAAATTGTTGCATTCATTTAGTGAAGCCCCCTTGAATTCAATATTGATAAGTAAGATAATGTGCCACTGTGTGTCACTTAATCTTGATAATCATTCAGATGTTTTGCGAATGCTTCAGATGTTTGTTAGGATACATTAGTGAACAAACAGAAGACCATGAAGACCAAGGTCAGGGATAAATGTCTTGACAAGTTAAAAGTCATTTCTCAAGCATTGATCATTTAATTGAGCACTGTTCATGTGTCACTGGAAAATGAAACAACTGCAGAACTTTGAAGAAATTTATTTTATAAATTTCATTTATGAGAAACTGAGACAATCAGAGAAGCAACTAAATGGGGCCGTGGTGACTGTGGAGAGTTCTCAGAGAACTACAACTCGGGTGATAAGTATCTGTTGACAAAACAACTCTATATGGAAAAAAGCAAGAAGAAAGCCGACCTCATAGGAAAGCAATACAAATTCCCGCTTACAGTTTGCCACAAGACACACACAGTACAGAGCAAGCATTGGGAATAAGGTGCCCAGATCACATCAGATAGTAAGTACATTTTTTGGCCCAGATGCAAAATGCAATGTGTGGAGGAAAACAACAAGTGCAGGTCATTCTAAACACCCATCTCCACAGTTAAACATGATGGTGGCACAATCATGTTAGAAGGAAAAGTGGGCTGTATATAGTTTTAATTCAAGTTGGCTTTCAGATTACTAATTACAAAAAAAATGTGGAAAACAATGTGTCCTTCTACTTTCTATCCATACTTTGAGTTGGCCTGTCATCCCAATAAGATGCATTGAAGTTGCAACCTGACAAAGTGTTCGAAAGTTCAAGAGAGCTTTGCACTGTCGTCAAAATCAGCTACTCTTTGCTTTGCAAGGGGCTTATTGCTTCATCTGTCCTTTCATACACTCTGGTTGTTGGATATTTATACCGCACAGTCAGTTTTGTGTTCACCACACTGCATTTTTCCTAACCATTGATTTTGCTTCTACTGTGATTTCTTCTTTGCTTTACTAATTAAACAGCTCAGAGTTATAGCCAGCTATTTAATCTGTTGGTTACCATTGCCAGGGTGTAACAAATCAATACAGCTACCCACATTTTTAAACCACAGCTACAATAGGTAGTGCACCACAGGGCCATATAATGGATGTGACTGGACAATGAAATATCTAAATCTTGAGTTCAACTGCGCAAGATTATTTGCCTTTGTCATGTTCTCACAGAAATTTCCACTGGGTGCTCTATTTCGTTTTCCAAATCCACAAACGCCAACTGCAGTGTATTTCTTTTTTTCTTTCTTTTTTTTTTTTTTTTGTCAAATGTAGCACTACTTATTGCATATTTTCTGATATCTCATAAAAAACCACAATCTCTTTGGGAGAGAAAAAAAAGCATATTTTGAAAAATTGACTATAAAAATGTGAACAAATAAAGCAGATCATGTTAGCGTCATTAGTTTTGAAAGAAGATGATGTAGCCCAACATTTTAAAAAAAGTGTGTTACATCCTTATTGAGATTTTCAGCTAACAAGCACTCAAAAATAAAGTCAAATGTGTTCTAAGTGCAGTTTGTTATGATAAAGTTCGTAATGTAGAAGCAAAAATATGTGTGCCAGGGTGAGAAGAAGTAATGCAGTAGGATGTATCTAGACATAACAAGATACAACAGGGGACTCATTACTGTATCCATTTTACTTCAGCTGTTTCTCCCGTTCTCTCGGAGGTGAAGTATTGAATTCGCTCTCCAAAAATCTTTTTAGCCTCAAGCTTTGCTCATTATTTACCATTTCTGTGGGCAGCATAATTGATTGTGGCACTGAGAGTAAACCACGGGCAAACAAAATAAGTAATTACACACTCATTTTATGCAGTTCTCACTACATTTGCCATGGCACTGGGAAACATTCATATTCAAGTTTGCAGACGTTACTGTAGGATAGCAGGGGGAATACGTGATATCTGATTGGTTGATGAGGCCGGTGCAACGTGAGCTTTCAGAGAGCAGGAGAAAATTGAAAAGTAATCTCTGCTCTGATTTTGTCTGAAAATGAAAATAGGGTTTGGAAGGTTGAGCAGAAAAGAAAAGAAATTATATAATATATTGTAATGTGCACTCTCTCTAATTTGGAAACAAATGAAACATAACAACACATTGTTTCTCCTTTTAATACTACAAGGCAGCCAAAGCCCCTTGGTTTTGTTTTCCTTGAAATGCAGTCGCGGGTTTTAAGTAGTCTCTATTTAAAAGGAAGGAACATAGTGATCCTTGTGGGGTCTGTCATATTGAATGAGGACAGTGTTTACATTCAGTTTTTTCAATGATTCAAAACTTTCTGGTATTAACACATAGATAAAATTCTCTGTGGCTCGTACTCCTCCATCAGCAGTGTTTCAGCTGGTGAATGCTCAGCTCAGCTCATCTTTACATTCTGGATGGTCTTAGTACAAAATGTGAGCCTTTTTCTAATTATTCCCGAAATGAGATGACAATAGAGTGGGAGTTCTTCATCAGAAACTGCCACTGGCTTGATGGATTTCACTTCTGAGTATCAACTATTTATCCATTCGGGGCCTGTGAGTCTGCCACATCAGCCCCTACCTCTGCTAAAAATGATCGACAAGCAGATAGACTTATGATGGGTCCGCTCAGCCCAAACATGACTGCATGTTCGATCCGAGACATGATAGTAATTACAGCATTGATACCAAGGCGAGTGTTAGGCACCGGCACCCACTTCAGCTCCACACAAGTCACAAAACGAAGTCCTCCACTCTGTTTGTGTGCTTAGTGTGTCTAATGTAAATAGCAGTGGATTTGTATGTCAGGTGTCTGGTGGCTGTGCTGGTGTGTCACAGAAACTTCAAAAGGGAATATAAGTAGATTTGAGTTCTGGAAATAATCATGATCCTCAGCACTGCTTGTTACTTTTACCGTCCATCAGGCACCATATTCTGGCTCAAATATAGAAGACCGAACTACTTGCTGCACGAACGATTTCTCCATCAGAGCTATAATGTTCAGAGAAAAAGTTTGCCTGACTTGGGGGTAAAAAAAAAAAAAAGCTTTAAAAATTCACTTAAGAATCTGCTTAAAGTGGTTGGTTTGGCCGAATACTTACTAAAGCCAACAAATCAAGCTTAAACTCTGAACTTTGTGTAAGCCCTGTCTACAGTTCTTATTGACTTTTACTTTGTGCCCTTATGACTCCTCTGGACATTAGGTGACCTGGATGTCCTCTACCTAGAAGCCCGTAGTTGTTGTTTTTAGCAGACTTTTCTAAAATGTTGTATTTTGGCAAAACTCCCAATGTTTACCACCTTGTCAGGATACACAAACTGAACTTGGAGTTATTAATATTAATAACAACAAAGACAACTTTGCCCCTGTTTTGTTTCTGTGCTTCTGGGCACTAACACAATAAACCACACTTCAGACCTGGAGCCAATCCCAAAATGCTGCAAAAGAGTGAAAAAAAAATTCTGGCTTGGGACTTTTTGTTTAACAGTCGACTCACAGTGTGTTTTGCTTTTAAACTGATCTTTCCAGTAAGCTATTTAATTTGCTTGGCCGCAGTCCTGATTGATACTTTATTATCATTAGTATTATTATTAGAGGTACCAGTAGTACTAGTAGTAGTATTACTTTCGAATGAACCATAAACACATGTGAAGAAGCTACAAAAGGCTGTCAGAGCCAAGTCTCCCCCTCAATCTTTGACAATCACATGCAGATCTAGGCTGAATAAAATGTAATTGTTTACTTTGTTTTTCTTAGCCCTACCCTGGTTTTTTTTTTTTTTTCATGCCTGGTGGTGAACAATGAAATTGTTTCTCTGATGAAGGAGGAGGGAAACGAGCTATGGCTTCCTGCATTTTAAAACTGATATCTTTGTGTTAGGAGCTCATTTGCAACTATACCAATTGTCTCAATTAAAATACCTTTGCTTGCACAAAAACATTGTAATGGCAATTTAATGTGTTCTAATGAACCATGTTGTTAAGTAATCCTAACAGATATAAAACACAGTAAACAGAGCAACAGAAAGCAGAGGCATGTAGGGTCTTGATACCCCACACTCCTTCAATTGTGCCCATTTTTTTTTAATCACACTTGGTGGAGTAACAAAGAGGAAGGATGGGTGTTCATCTGTGTGAAACAGTGAAAAAATAAAGGAAAGCAAAAAGAACAGCTTGAATCTGTAACTTGGTTCAAGACCTTTTGTTTGTAAAAACCACAACACAGTTAGGATCCTTTCAACAAGGGCAGAAACAAGAAAAAAACAAAAGAGTTGCTTTATCTTTCCTTAAAAATAACAAACTCAGAAAAAATGATGTATCTAGTTGGAATAATTTTTATCTTTTCACATTTGGAATTAAGCTGCTGATCTTTCTTCAGTAAAAGTGAGGTAGTATGAAGACGTATACTGACTAGGGGCGAAATGATAAACAAGCTTGGGCTTTCTGCAATAACAGAGAGCTCTAATGCCAGTTGCACATTATTGGACTATTATCAACATTATGATCTTAGATATTCCAGCCCACACTAGATTTGTTAGGTTTTAACATTCACCAAAGTTTAATATTTTGTCTGTCTCTGTATTTTCGATAGTCACTCAAGAACTACTTCTTGCATACCTCAAAACAAGAGAAAGAACAAAATGCAGAATATCAAGTCTAAAGCATTCACCTTCATGTCTGAATTTCATAGTATTTCATGAGACAGACTTTACTTCATTTGGTGACATTTTGATATCACAAGATCTTGTTACACCTCTTTACAGACATCTCTGTGCCTGATTATTGATTCAACGGTTTGCACTGCAGAGGCATATTGAAGCTGCATGTGCTTACAAGAAAGAAACTGGTCACAGTTCATGATAAATCAGCTTATATGAATCAACTTATATGCTTCTTGAATTAAATGGCAACAGACACCTTTTGGTGAGGGGTCTGCAACCTGTGGCTCAGGTCTTTTCCACAATGTCACGTGATAAGTTTCGCTAGGCCCCATGAGGGGGAAAGGAGGGCTGATGTATGGGTCCCATATGGGTTTGTCCGCGGATTCCACAATGGCCCCACATGGGATTTCCCATATAGGGCCATAGGCCACATGGGCCCTACATGGGCCCTAAATGGACAAACCCATGTGGGCCACCACCATATAGGACCCATGTAGGGCCAATGTGGGCTGTGGCCCTACATGGGCAAACCCATATGGGACCGATATGGTCTGCCCTCCTTTTCCCCACATGGGGCCCACCTAGGCATGCTGGCAGGGAAATTATCTAAAAACTAACTAAATGTCTTTAAATGTAGATAGAATAACAAATGCAGCTTTTTTTTCCGGAAGTTTTTTCCTGCAATATTTGCATTGCATTTCTACAGAGAATGAGTCTGAAAGTACCAGTTATGTTTTCTTTTTCATTAAGCTGGTAACTATATGAATATTCAACATCATTTACCATCCTACAGGGAAAAAAAATCCATCGTCTTTAGCTAAATTTTGTTTATCTTTATTTTAAATAATAAAAATAGAGAGTAGATATTGATCTAATTCTAATTTGAATTTATTTCATGAGGTACAGTGCATATTAATCAATATGAGTATTTTTAAACAACCATGTAAATGTGCTAAATTTTGCCACAAGGGCTAATTTTCATCTGTAATCCCCTGGCAGGTTGATGGTTAAAAAAAAACAAAAAAACAACAACTGACACACATGGATGAACACACATGGCAACATTGTTGTAAATGATATCTAAACTTATAAACATTCTTAGTTACATGCACAGTTCTATGCAAGTTTTTTTATTTGGCTAGGCTGAGAGCAGAGGTTGCTCTTTATGCTGTAAAGGTTGCAAACAGACAACTGTTTTAGGTGCCGGACTTTAGGGTGCAGGGAGTATAAGGATAGCAGTGGAAAGTGAGATCTCATAAATTTATCTTTGAAATAATAGAAAATCTAAAACCAAAAGCATATTTTTGTTCTGCTTTTCTTTTTTTCTTTTTCTTTCCTTCTGTCCTTCAAGTAGATTTCACACTCACTAGTAATGCATGAGTTTACTGGAGCATGGAGTTCTGTGCATAAACAACCTGCAGTGACTGGGGTTTCAAGCCCCACTTAAAACAACAGAAATACTTCCAGAAATACTGCATGGTTGTCTAATATTAAAAAAAAAAAAAAAAAGAAATCCTAAAAGAACCTGGCAAAAATGTCTGAGTGTGACAGTGGACATCTCCAGATCGGTTGTATTGTTCAACGATATCAACAAAGTCTTGGTTGTATTCAGGAAGCAAGGGAATACAGTGAAAAGTGGGGATGAATCATTCTTCAGAATTTAACCTTTATCAAAGGTTAAATAAGTGGCGTTTTTCTACAAAAAGATGCAGAGATATTATTTATAATGATTGCAACACGGTATTTTGCAGTGTGTTCTGTTTTCTTGGATCGGTACTGAGCTGATTAACTTATCGAGAGAAAAGGGCAGCAGAAAATCCTCCATTCAGGGTTTCCTCCTGGAATTAGGTTTAACATCCTTTAGTTAGACCCTCCACCTCTCCGCTCTAAGCCCCTCACCTCTCAGCAGAGTATGTCCGCCGTCCAATTAAATCTAGAAAGCTGCTTGTAGCACAGCTGCGGAGATGGAACAGTGCACCAGCTCTGCTAAGTATGCTGCTGCAAATGTTTGACATTTTCACGCCATTGTCATAACAATTCTTGTTACTTAGGCAAACACTAGCAGGTTTTTTTTTTGTTTGCATATGTACATTGAGGTTTCCAAGCGCTTTGGGGTGCAAGAGTAGCTTTGCATGGATTTGTGCAAGATTAGTTTTGTGTATGCCTGCAGCTGTCCCCATGTGTGTTCATATTGCTTTTGCTAATATGCTTCATTATCCTGTGTGCATTTCCTAATCAGTTCACTCTTAGTAAAGCCTTAGCTTGTCCCTCAGTGGATTTGTAATGAGACTTGCCTCTTCTCCCCTTGCAGTAGTCAGCATTTTACAGAGAAAGTCAGCGTCAGAGCGCAGAATGTGTTGTTTCAGTTGACTTGAATCCTGATAATGAACAGTAGAACTGATCATTAAAGCAATATTGCACAGGCAAACCTTTAAATACGCATCTTGTTAAGCTGTCTCAAAGCTTTTTGTATTGTCATCAGCGTTGAGAGAGCTGAATAAAGAGTGCCAACGAGGAATGCCACAAAGGCAAATTAGAAATTCTCATAAACATTTCAGAATATACACCCGTGTTTGTTGTGACTCACAGCTTCTCTGGGAGCCCAGTGTTATCTGAGGAGTTCTCTATGTAAAAATATTTAGCTTTTGCACAATGTCCGTGACTTCTTGCAGCCTCTCGATCTCAAACTGCTTCGATTTGCTGCATTTATTTCATATTCAGTTGTAAAATGTAGCTGATCTCTGAGAAACCCAGCGTTTGTCTGAACTCCACTGCCCTGCCTTTTATGAAATCCACTCACATAACCCGCTCGGTAAAGCTTAAAGAGATGATTTTGTAGATTCAGTGCGGCTCCTTTTCCTCCCCTCTGGAAATCCCTACTGCGACAGAGTATATAGCGCTAATGACTGATGAGGCCTTTGACACGGAAATGCTTGACACACTCCTCGGGGTCCGGACTAAAGACTTTCCTAACAAGCTCTCGCACGCTCACCCTGGGCTGTATTAAATTCAGACTTTGGCACCTTTCCTAATTACTGAGAACATACCAGGAGTCAACCTCATACTCCTAACCCAGCCTGAACCCCCCCACCCCCAAGCTCTATATACCCTCAAACTCCCCCAGTCTTTCTGCAGTGCAGCGTCCCTCGAGTACGGGATGATATATGAAATGCTGAATTCAAATTAGGCTGACAGAGAGCAATTACTTAAGAAAGAAGATCCCTTACTCTTTAGGAATTAAAGTATCCAAATCCTAATACAAAGTGCATGGCCCATTTCATCAGCTTTTTTTTCTGTTCTTACAAGCTCTTATTTTTTTTTTTTTTACTTTTTGCTCAGTTTCATTTTGACTATGCCCTTCTTTTGCACCAGAACACGGCCTGCTTCTCACCATCCGGCTCTCTGACTAACCACTTTTTTCCTTCTCACCTCATTGTCTTGACTTCTCTCCCATTGTTTGCCAAAATCAGTATCACCACTAGAGAACTCTGATTTACGATCCACAAAGAGTCACTACATTTATTATGGATAAAGTGTTCATGGGAGTTTCAAGTTCACCTCCTAAACATTTTGAAATATGTTGTCAGCTCCAACATGAACTGGTTCTCATTCATCATGTTTAATAAGAGGTCATATTTCACCATTATCACTGGGGGAGAATGCTAGAAGAGACAGTAGAAGAAAACTAATCACTTTGATCGTGTTTTTTTGCATTTGAAGGACTTTGATTTGTAAGAATTTAGTATATTTTGACAACCTTGGTAACAAGACTGTTCTAATATTTACAAGACTTTTGGTATATATTGATCCCACATCCAATATTCACTTAGTATATCCTTCCAGTTTTCTAGCCTTTCCCTTTGTCAGCTTTACTTACTTGTTCTGTGGAACTGCTATGTTTATAGATAGGTATATTGTTATGCTGAGAGCAGTTGATTGCACCGCTGATGAGTTGCGTTAATTATTTTGTGCACTGTGCATTTTTTTTCTTCCTCAACTAGGTTCCATTAATTGAAAGCTCTCCAGCTTGTCTGTGTGAGTGGCCATTTAATCTGTTTGTATCCTCTCACTTCATCCTTCGATCATGATCAGCTACAGTAATCAACCGGCACAAGTCTTCGCTCTGCTCTTAAAGCTTTTTCCATTTTTATACGTCTCATCTCGTCGGCTTATCAGCCCGCTTTCTCCGAACATTACTGCACAACGTGTTTTCTGAAAATCTGCGTTGTGATGCACTCGGAAAATCAATTATAACTCTGTAACACAATACTAAATGTTTCCCCTCTCGGCTCCACCTCTTTGCCTCCTTCCTCTTCGCCTCCTGCACTTGCATGCTTTCCTATTAGAGTGTAACAACATTAGAGCCATCAAGTGGGCTTTATGTCTTATGCCCGCCCTAGGACATCTTTTTGGTTCCAGCACCAGATTCCATCTTTGCTTCCCAATCAAAGGTAGTAAAAACCCATCCATTGCTGCAGCCTCCATTGCAGACTCTGCTCGGCCTGGTCAGATAAATCGTAGGAGCTCATCCTTCTCCTATTTTCTTTTCATCTCAGACCCCCCCAGTGGCCCACATTATAGCTGCAGATGGCCAGGGGAGATTTAGAAGCTGCAATCCATCAATGTAATGCAGCCTGGACTACTGGACAGTCGCCCTGTGAACGTTTCCACCAGCTGGACCGTATTGCTCTCCTCTGGCCCTGCTTGAGCTCGGCCCACTTAACTAAAACTTGGGCCGTACTTCGGCCTCATTGTAGACCGTGGTTAAAATTAGTTCTTTTTTTTTCAGCTATTGGTGTAACAGTATAGGAACTAATTTGTTCCTGTCTGAAATTACTGATTAATTCTCATGCAAGGGTCCAACTGTATGAAACATGCATATGGGCAGAATAATTAGTGTAGGGTCGTCAGTGGAGCTTTTTGATTGACTGCTGGCATGGGAATACATCAAAACCCTCCTTAGCTGCTGTTTTTTATGTTACTAGATAGAATATCTCAAGCTGTAAAAAATCACTTCAGACTTGATCCGTCAGTTGTTTCCTTATTTTAAACTAGTGATGATGAAATGCAGTGAAAGTTACTTATTTAGCGCAATAGTCCTTAAATTTATGGGCAAATTGGAAGCTGCAAATAAAACCTACATTTTAGCATCATTAGTCACCATATTTTCTTACATAATGCAAAATACAGGAGCAATACTTTACCTTGACTGTAAGTAATAGAAAACTCTTTTGAGACACATTTGGCAATTAACTTATTCACTTAACAACTCCTACTGTTCCCAAAAGCCATGGCAGTGAGTCATATCTCCATATTAAAACTATGACTTGATATCCTTTCATTGCAAATCTGGGAATGTATGACTTAAGTTGTGAATGTGCCACATGTTTAAAAAAAAAATCCATGCCAAATTTAGAGATTGTTTATGTAAATTTATGTCAGCTTGAACCAGCAAATATATAATTCAGTGCTTGGCAATTATTGGTCCATATTAGTGCAAAAGACTACGTTTGATAGCCAATAACTTTAAACAATTTTATTATAGGGCAAACTAATTATTAAAATAATGTTACTTTTATGAATCTGAGCTGATTAACTGCTGACCTGCTAAGCAGAACATAAAGTGTTACGAGATCTGGACCAGCATGTAAAACCATTTAAACAGCCAGTGTTGTTAATGTCTTCTTCATAATTACACTCAGGAAGATGGAGATTCTCCTGTATTCAGCATTTTTTTTTTTATGGAAAGCAATATCTGGCTTTTGATTTCAAAGACATCTAATTATGTAGTTATGTCAGAATGTAAAACTTCATTCTGCTTTGGGAAACCAGAGACCCCAAAGTCATAATAACAGGCCGTAGTGAATCACTGCTCTGGAGTACTGCAGGGGAGATTGGTCTGCCTTGGATCAGCTGGTGGAACATGGCCTAAAAACGGTAATACATTTTATGCCTGTGCAGTTCTGCACAATATTGCGTTGCATAGTCAGATTTCCTTTGGTGCTCTGAGACGTAATGACGGCAACACGACCCCCTTCAGCATTACCCATATTTTCTGCAACATTTGTAGAAAATGTATTTGCGTGGAAAAACCTCAGTTTAGGTTTTGTGTTCTAAAATATTTGTGAGACTATCGCCCTTTTTGCTCCTTCACTGCAGGTTGTTGAATTCACATGAAGATTGTTTGTTTTCCGACAGTAAACTTATCAAGACTCCACATGCTGAGATTGGCCACGATTTCCACAGCTTCATTGATCACATGTGAATCTACTCCCGTTTTCATAAATGAAGTCCACTGTGTTTGAAATATGCTCAAATGTCGCAAAAGTAAAAGGTACTTAAATAATACTCAGAATATGTTGAGTTTAAACTGACTCTCTGTCTGGTAGTGTTGGGACAGATGAGGATACTGTGATCTAAAAAGAGTCAAATAAAATGTAACATTTGAACAAAAAAGCTCATGACAAAACACTTAGCACCCGTCCATTTATCAGAGTTCTTACTAAATTAATCTTAAGACATCTTCATAATAGCAACACTGAAAGGGAAGGTCATTTAAATGTGCTTCCTTCCCTCTAGGATGATTTTCTGGAATTTTGTTAGTCTTATGGGACTGCGAGTTTTGTTTTCCTGAAACCACAAAATCATTAATTTTGCTTATTTATTTTTATCCCCCCTTTTGGGGTTTTACGAGCTCTCTCCCCCAATTTCAAGGATTGATAACGTGTAACGTAACATGGGAGGACAATCCTGTGCATCTTCCAAAGCCCCTTTAAAAAAAAAAAAGGCACAAAAAAAAGATTGTCCTCTTCCTGCTCCAGGCTGTCTGATAGACATGGAAGGAGATTGGTTCTGTTGAATAAGAGATGAGTCTCTCAGAGTGTCACCGTGCCGCCACGACCTCTGAAATATCATTATCTACAGTGGAAAGAAGGTTAACTTCTCTAATATAGCCAGAGGGGTGCCACCAGTGAACATAAAGCTGCTTTATTACAAGTATATTTCATGAGAAAAGTTTTTTCTCTTATTACCAAAATGGTACAGCATCTGAGAACGTTCAAACAAGTTTAATAACATGACATTTTTTTTTTCTCAGCTATGATAAACAGCTGGATGGGTCATTTTAGGGGTTTTGTTGTCACTCAAAAATAAAAATAAATGTGCAACTGGATGGCACTGATGAACAAAACTCTTTTCCTGTAGCAGCATCGTCTCCATGACCTCAGCGGATCCCAGGATTGTGCGACGCAGTTTCTCTTTCTCCACCAACATATCCAAGGCCTTCTGTTTTCACCTTACCTCCGGAAGACGAACGAATAATGAGACAACGTTTCTCGTTTGCTCCATTAAGTCAAAAGACTGAAAGATACATTGAAATAATATTTGTAACAATATGACAACGTGGTAATCACCTGGTATTATGGTAATCACGTCAGCTGTCAACGGGTTAATGAAGAATTCATCAACATGTAATCTGAAATCATATCTTAATTTACTTATATTTGACTCAAGGTCTGTAACAGCCTGGATCGATTTAGGTGGAGTGGATGGGCCTGGCTGGAGGCGTCCCTCTGCTGGCTCACAGCTGTTTGAAAAATCGGAGGTAAAGATGATGTTGAAGTCTCTCTACCAGGGATTCATCAAACGATGTGAAGTCAGTGTTGATAAGTCAGAACATGAACAGTGAGGCAGGGCACAGGCTGCGCTTGCTTAAATATTGCAGCATGAACCAAAAGAATCACGCTTGATCACTATAATTAACCATAACATGTTTAACTAAAAATGTGTGAGCCATGTTAATAGATATAGGAACTACATAACAAATTTGCTTCAGATAAAAGAAGAATCTCCAGCATGAGTGATTTATATAATTTTTCAGATGTTGATGAAAAAGACTTACATTCCATCAGCATTTAAAAAAAACATAAATATTGCTCAGAATAGATGAAATGCTTGAAAATTTGAAATATTACAGCGACAAAGACATGAGAGATGACCCCATGTTCAGTCTGCTACACCTGCCCTGCTTCAAGAATGACTTACTCTGAACAGCAGTATAATCTGTTAATCTAAAATAATTATTGAACTGAATGTGGAAAAAGTTCTGCAGGGTTTGCAAATTTGGGGTTTTTATCAATAGGCTCCTCCTAATTAGTCTTCTTCGGAGTGGGTAAGATATCCAACATTGTACTGACGTATGAGAAAAAACTAAGAACCATCCATCTAAAAAAAAATACACGAGTAAGAGTAAAAAAGTTTTTATTTGTTCCTTTGTTTCATTTAATGAAATAAATTAGTACTGAAGTACTGGGCAACTAATCGAAACATCTGATTTAATATTTAAAAAGTATGTCATCAGACGGACAAAAACACAAAGTACAGTATTTTAAAGACTAAAATGGAAAGAAAAAGGTATACAAATTAGTAATGTCATTCAAAAATAACAGATCGATTCAGGTGAATCGCTTTTCCAAATCTGTTTTTTTCTTTCATTTAGACAAACAAAACAAAACACACACACACAAAAAAACCTGAGACTAATACTTATTGTCAGCAATATAAATACAATGCAGTTTAGAATTTAGTGAATTACTTCCAGTGCTAAATTGCACAGCAGGCTCAGCAGGTGGAAAATTGCCTTTAAGTAGCAAAGCGTGTGCGTAATAAATAAG
Organism: Poecilia latipinna; assembly: GCF_001443285.1. Taxonomy (NCBI): domain Eukaryota; kingdom Metazoa; phylum Chordata; class Actinopteri; order Cyprinodontiformes; family Poeciliidae; genus Poecilia; species Poecilia latipinna. Next base: position 329,789 of record NW_015112710.1, on the reverse strand, counting down.
TCTTACCTTTAACTTGGTGCGTCTGTATTTCACGCCTTTTCTTTTTTACTTCCAGTCGAGTAGAAAGTACAGTGAAATAAAACTACTCCTAAAAGTAAATCACATCTAATTCTAACAAAATTAATGTTTTCAATAATAGGCCTTGTCTGTAGGATTTAAAGGATGAGTCCTAGTTTTGTCTGTTCTTAGGGAACCCAAATGGCAAACAACAGATATTTCTGCAACTTTTTGTCAGCTACGGGGAACTGAGGCTACATTTCACACAAACTCAAGAGAATTTGACAACAACAAGTTGGAGGAACATTGACTGGTCTGCTTGTCCCAGACTCAGCTGAAAAATGTATGTACTCAAGGATCAGAAGTTGTATCAGAGGTTCAAGTTAGAACTGATGGTATAATAGTGTGAGGACATTGTCTCGTCACACCCATCACACACAGGGATATATTTTAAGTGTTTGCTTCTGTTAGTTTTAACTTTTATTTTCTTCTACGCTAATTTTGTTCTCACTTGTCTTCTTTGTTCCATGTCTTTACGTTTAGGAATGCACACACTGACCCCCAAGCCCTTCCAGTGCCCTGAAGCAGAGAAGGATTGCAACCCTTGCCTTAACGCAACTAAAGCTTGCAACCTAAACTCCCTCTGCAAGAGGCACCGCAGCAGCTACATCACCACCTGCAGCCGGAGTGACACCAACAGAGGAGAGAGCTGCAACAGGAAGCGCTGCCACAAGACACTGAGGGCCTTCATGGACCGCGTGCCTCCAGAGCTAAGCCAGCGGCTGATCTTCTGTCCCTGCCAGTCTGAAGGCTGCGCCGAGAGACGCAGGCAGACGATCGTTCCTGATTGCTCTTACACAGATAAGGAGAAGCCGAACTGTCTGGAGCTGCGGCGGGTTTGTCGCGCGGATGCGCTCTGCAGGTGAAGTAAAAAAGAAAAACCATGCCGGAGTTTGTGTGTCTTTTTTTTGTTGTTTTTTTTTGTTCGTTTGTGACGGCATTTGGGTTTGTGTTCTTAGTCTAAACCACAAATTTTGGAGTGAAAAAAAATAATTTATTATCATTCAAGTCGATTTTAGCTTTGAAATTTTTACTGGAGCAGCACATTTGCACTTTTTGATTGTCTCCTACGCCATCATAAAGTTTGTTCATTTTTCCAATGCAACTTCAGGTAATTAGACCTTTAGAGAGCAGCCGCTATTAGATGCAAGATGAAGACGTGAGGCTGAGTTGAAGGGACAATGCTCAATTAAGCTGAACAAAACATTAGTGGATCAGTTTGGCTGCATGGGCCCTCTATTGGATTCCAGCAGCCAGATTTAATTCACACCTACCCAGCCGTGACATGTTTCCTTGTGTTAGTTCTGCTCGGAGGAGGTGAAACACAGTGCCTGGGGCCAAACCAGCTGTCAAGATCTTTTACTGGAGACTCATGTCCCTGTGCTGACCATCAGGGGGCTTCGCGCTCCTTCTGATACTCTGTAATTTCTTGTGTTGAAATGAGCAGTGTTTTAATAATCGTCGGTGCTTTTAAGATGATTTATGACACTAATGAAGATTAACCACCTGTCAGATCGGAGGAACAAAGGAGCTGTCTGCCCCTTTCTGCTTTCGCACTTTATCACATTATAAATACAAACTCCTGCCGCACAACTATTAATCACAAATCTGTCCTTCATGCTAAATACTGTAGAAAGGAAAACTTAACACTGCACATCACCCTGAGCACACCCACTCCTCTGAGTAACACGGCGATGGCAGCGTCATGCTATGGTGATGATTTTCTTCACCGTGGATCCCGGAAAATGGTCAGAGTCGATTCAAAAATTGATGGCGCTAAATGCAAGGCCATCCTGGTAGAAGAGCTGTTAAAGGCTGGGAAAGACTCTGACAGAGATTCACAGAACAATCAATGACCCCACAGCCAGGGCTATAAGGCAAAAGGTTTTCAGGTCTTTTTGTTTGTTAAAACAAAAACAAACAAACAAACAAACAAACTAGAAAACATGTACAATTATGTACAACGTATCAATTATGTGCCACTATGTTGTGCTCTGGCGTATAGAATCACGCTATAATGCCAGAGCACATACTCTGGCATTTTAACTCTTTTGTATTGTGAGAAAAAGTTAAAATGTGTGAATACTTTTGCCATAGACTCTATTACTATTATTATTACTCCGCCTGCCTCTTAATTACAAAATGCTTCTCCTCCAAAGGACATTGTCTGTCTCCAGTCTGTGCAGAAATATTGTTTTGCATGCCAACATAGGAGCTATTGCAGGAAATTAATGTTATACATGCACTGGAAGACCAGGTTTGATAATAATAATAATAATAATAATAATAATAATAATAATAATAATAATAATAATAATAACATTTCTGCAACTTAAAAGTCAAAGTGCCACTTCAGTATCAACAGAAGTTGTACTTTTGTTTGAATGGTTTATATACTGTACATAAACATTCTGCGTAGTCTCTTTAGGCACACACAGTAATTTGCTCAGACAGGCCCTTCTCTAACTCCACTTATATACTTTCTATGGAGAGTAGCACACTCATAGTGTTAATGGTTCCTCTTCTCCAGCACTAAATTCACCCTCCACTCAGCTAAAGTAATGGAACTCTATCAGGCCTCCTCCAATTTATGATTGTCTCAATAATTACCTGCTTGCCTGCATTGTGTTATCTCTTTTCAGAGCGAGCGGCTTTCTTTGACCTTTAGGCCCTCCGGTGTCTGCAGTGCTCCTCCTTTTTGAGAAAGATGAAATAGAACGTTAAAGCTCATTATCTGCGGCCACGGAAAGCCCCTCCGAGGTCAACAGCTCGATGAGTGTGTGCACGCTGCCGCTGCGTGGACACGGGCTTGCTCGTTCACCAACAGAGCAGCAATCACTCAGGAGCCGCTCTAGTTCCAGTATTTTTTATTTTATTTTATTTTTTGCTTGTTCTTCAGAAGTAAACGAGGGCTGTCATGTAAGAGAATTTCACCACAATTCAGACACAATGAGCTGTTGAGCTTTATTGAGGCTTACGATTTTACCTTCCCATGAAGAGTTCACAGTCAACACTTTTAAAGTGCTCAAACTATCCTTCTTTTTGCATAACTTTACCTGATTTAAAATAGAACAGCAATGATGCCTTTCAAAAGTTTTATTACTCCTTGAAATTTTCCACACTTTGACATGTAGCAACCTCTAAATTCAATGGATTTTACTGGGAATATAAAGCTGTCTCTTTTTTATGTCTGGCCTGCACTGGCATTCAGCAAACTGAAGTTGGTACTTTGTAGAACTGCCTTTTGCTGCTGTACGAGCTGCAAGTCTTTGGTGTTTGCTTTTGACATTTTTAAGATTTTAATTTATCTCTAATCTTCTTTGCCAAGAAGCTCCAGTCCAGTCAGATAAGATGCAGAGCAAGTGTGAAAATAGGGCAGTTTGTGGAGTCCACAGCTAATCATTGTCCCGTGTGACTCTCCCGCCTAAGCTGTGGATGCAGCTCCTCCAGAGTCACCATCTTGACTGCTTCTGAGGAAAGTTGAGTTTGTAGAGATAAAGCAGAAAAATGGGGTTGAAAATATTGGCACACTTTTTCAATTTATTGTTGTTCTACAAACTCCTATTTAAATACACATAAATGTGTGGATAATGTTGGAGTTTTAAGGGTATTACCACATTTACAAGGCACTGTAGCAAACCCAGCATGTTGTATATCTATGTTTCAAAAAATTACAGCATTGTAAAATGCTTTGAGCAATCAGAATCATGAATTTAACGATTTAAAAAAACAAAAAAAAACCCCACTAAAATTTAAACCTCAGCAAAGTACAAGACTTGAGTAAACTTTCTGGAACCTCTTTTTACTTCTCTGTTGGTAACCAAAGGAAGGATCATTCAGTGACAGGCCTTAACTTTTCCCCAAAGGACACCTGTCTGACTAAACAGAGAAGATACACAGCTTGCCAGACCCATTTTATTTGAGAACAATAGATTACTAAAGACAGGAAAGGGAATAGAAAGAGGAAAGGATAATATATAATGAGACAGAGAGGCAGAGGGTGACAGGGGGAGGTACTCAGAATCAATGTGGGCGACTGCAGTCAGTGGGAGGTCAGTGGTTTGATCAAACAGCTATAGGTTTTTTTGTAATAGTTGCTACAGGCTATTTTATACAGTACAGTCTGTGCAACACATGCATCTACTGATGGGATTGCAGCAAAACACATCCTCAGTGGAAACTGATTTTAGAAGATATTGAAGATATCAAACTTTTCTTAGCCGGTATAATTTCTGTCCAAGGCATTCACTTTTTGTTCTTTCATTTTTTTTAATCCAACACAGAAAGAAATGCTGCAGGTTTTTTTTTTTTTTGATAAAGATAAGTGATGTGAATCCAAAATCTTTTCTTTAAAGAGTTACTGCTTATGCCTTAAAAATGTATCTGATTTTTATTCACTTTTTAAAAATGCATCGAATTACATGCTGTCGAATGATGTGGTTAGCGACTGAAAATAGTGGGACCTCTTTGGTACATGTATTGAACAGAAATGAAAATACTTTTTTTTTTCTTTTTTGCTTTTTAACACCAATTACTGATCAGAGCAGGATTAGCCTATTTTCCATCTCTTGAAGAATGATTGGTGCATTCATTCCACCTTTATTTTAGGTCAGCATTGCACTTGGAAATAGCTGCTATTTAATCATCTTAGCTGAAGTACAGGCCTTTAGAAAGTATACCTTGAGAGTACTGGCTGCCAAACTGGCTGTGATTTCGCCTTTGGAGAAGAAGTAGATTGTTCCAGATGGAACAAACATTTGAAAAGATTTCAATTATATCATTTTGGCGAGGGCCTGGGTGGCATATTGCACTGGAAGATTTCAGTCTCTCCTTGGTCTCTGTGGGGGTGATTGTTGGCTTACTAGGTGGACGGAGAACAAGTATTAAATGGAACAGCGGCTTTTTCTAACACCTGGTTTCACCTCTGCTTCGGTTATTACAGAGCTGCCTCCCATAATCCTGCTCGAACTAACAGAAAGCATTTCTCTGTTTGCTACTGTTCAATCCACATTTGTCTTTTCGTTTCTTTTTTTCTGTCAGAAATGGGCGTGTATGTGTTCGAATGGATGCTTGGGCATGAATGCGCGGACACTTCCCATCCTCTCCCGTGTCGGTTTGTGAAAGAAATGCCTGATAAAAACAAACCCAAAGAGCAATGAGCTGTATTCGTACTTGTACCGTATTGATTCTCTGGAAGATCAACGCAACACTTCTATCTTTGATTCATTCCCCCCCTTCGACACGATCACTGAGCGCTCTTTGATTGAGTTATTTGGCCTCTGGTTTTCAAAGTGGGCAGGTGAGAAACGGTCAATGAGCACACAGGTGAGCTGACCCAGTTCGGGAGATATACAGGATCAGGTTGTTGTTGCTTGCTGAAAATTCATTGGGAGCACTCTCTTGTTCACACACACACACACACCCACAAGAACGCGCACACACACACACACACACACACAAACACACACACACACACACACACACACACTCACACACACACACACAGTCCTAACTCAACAGTCTGTTCATCTGACAACTTAAGTCCCCACTGAGGGGAACCATGTGGGGAGAGAGACTGGCCCAGATGACATTACTCTGTATAGCTTCTGAGATAAAGCTGAAAGAAATCTGGAGGCTGCGGCACTTTTATCATCCGTTTCTCATCACTTTTTCTCTCTCTCTCTCTCTCACACACTTGCACTCAGACACGTTTGTGTTTTTTCACTTGTGAGAAGGCTTGCAGTATTCCCAGGCTGCTAGTTCTGCCCCAACCTCAGGGTCTCACATACATGGTTGAGTCTCTAAAGAGCAGAGTGCTTTTGATAATCAACCAAAACTTGGCTGTGTGGATTTCAATAGAAATGATTCCTCTGCTTTAGTTAGAGACAAAAGCAACTATAATCTAAATTGTAGTTGCTGCTGTTTTGGTTTGCATTTGGTTACTTACCAGCTCAATTGCTCAACTGATCACAAGTCTCCTCCATTGTTTTGAGTGGTTTTAGTAGCAGAAACATCCAGGAAACACTGCTCTGCCATAAATACTTTAGCAAGCAAGTAGTAGTATGAACTGTGTAGCCTTTTATTCTGATGCACAAAACTCTGCTTATTTGCTTTTAAGCAATTGCTGTGTTAGTTTTCAACGAATTCTCCGTTTCTATACCGTCTTTTAATAAACAACATATGTTGTAAAGTGGGATGTTTTCTTTTGCACAACACGTAAAACTTAAAAAAAGTTACAACCTTGTAGATGATTGTTCTATACACTCATACCATCAGGCATGGGGGACAAGTGGAAATGAATTGTTTTAGTTCAGCCACACTGAAAGCTTTTCTAGCATGAACAACCTAATTAANTTNACGTCACACCGTCCTTTTGAAATTTTTTTTGCTCAGCTTACAGAAACCTGGAAAGGTTTTGGGGATCACAAACATGTTGTGATCCCCAACATGTTTGTGATGTTTGTGACAACATGTTTGTGATGTTTGTGATCCCCTTCATACCTCATACCTTTGGTATGAGGTATGAAGTCCTCATACCAAAGAGGAAGTCAGGCAACAGGCAAAAATCAGGCAAACAGGCAAAAATCATACCAAAGAGGACCAGAAGTCCTCTTTGGTATGATTTTTGCCTGTTTTCTTTCTTGCAGGTCTGCAGTGTTTCAGATGATGTTAAAGGTCCTTTTGTGACCTCCTGGATAGGTTGACAGTGTCCTTGGAGAAATTTAGGTATTTCTAGGAAAGTTCATCTTTGTTCCAACTTTTGGAAAATTTCTCTCACCGTGATTCACTGGTGACCTAAATCCTTGGAAATGACTGTGTGACCCTTTCCATATTTAATTACCATATTTAATTACCTTTCTACATATAGCCAGCTTGGCTATTTTTCCTTTCATAAATGAAATCATTTGTAGCATAATTTACTACTTAATAATAATAAAATGTTCTTAATGAACTAGAATATATCAACAGTGCATATTTCTACAACTCTAGAACTCTAGACTGTTTTCAGCTCCTCTAGAAATATTGATCAGTCTTTTTACTGATGCTGTACACCAAATTCCTGAATTGCTACACTCATGCCTGCAACTTGTTGATAAATGGCCATTTTCCTAACTACCATGTCGCAAGCTGTGTTTTCATGCAGTAGTTCAATCAAGGTGAATTCAGTTGTCAGAATGAAACTAAAATGACTCTACACAGTGTGTTCATCTCATGCCTTGGGACATACACATGCTTTCAGAGGTCAGCTGAATCGGCCATGTAACACATGACTAACTAGAAGGTGAAGTGGCTCCTAATGAGACCTTAGGGAAGAAGGAACAAAGTGTAGTCACTATAAAACGCAGTATAAACGGCAGCAGGTCTTTTGATATGGAAGTAGGTACATAGAACAGGTACTGCAGCAGACTGGCGACCTGTTCAGGGTGAACCCCGCCTCTCGCCCAGAACATTAGCTGGAGATGGGCACCAGCATCCCTTCCGGCCTCACTAGGGACAAGGGTGTACAGAAAATGGATGGATGGATGGATGGATGGATGGATGGATGGATGGATGGATGGATGGATGGATGGATGGATGGATAAACTTTCATCCAGTTAACATTCGAGCCATGAGAGTCAAATAACGAAGAAAAAATAACAGTTCTCTCGAAATGAGCCCTTGTGTCTCAGTGGGATTGACCTGCTTAAATAAAAACTATGAATGAGAAATTCCCTCTGAATGTTTTCACACTGTGAAGCTGTCTAAAACTGCTTCTCATACTATACGATGGCTGTGTACTTGCTTTCCTATAACCGTTGAAACTTTGCATAAAATTATTTGGACAGAGACAGAACTTCTAGCTGCGAACTTTGATATTGATGTGAGTTCAAATCAAACACTGACAGACATACCCAGGATTAAGTTTGTGATGGTTTCAGGATTCAATAGAAAACTTTAAAACGTAACAAATTTTAATGTTAAAAAGCTCCGGATTAAACTGAGATATGTATCACAAAGTCAATGGTTCTATGGCTGAGTAATATAACTATAGATTATTGCTAGTTTAAACCTAAATTCACCACCCTTAGTAGAAAACTAAAACTTGCACAAATACCCTCCTAAGCAAACTAGGACGGGTCAACCTGTCCTGCAAATTAGCATCAAAGTCTATTTTTTGCCATTGTTCCCACCCCAAACGCCTCAAGACTTAATATGAAAATAACCCAAAAAGCAGACAGGGGAATAAAATCACTCATACAAACAGGATATTTTTCTTTCTCACCTTTAAAGGACTGTGCTCAAGGCAGTGCCAGAACCATTTCTCCCCCCCGCTGGTTACATTACAAGTTATCAAAGTGTTTCTTTTCTGATAGTGCTAAGCTCTGTTTTTTTGCAAGCAAAGCATATGTCAAATGGTGACCTTTTTTTCCTCGTACATAGTTTGGTTTTCTGCAGTGTGTAGCGTTTAATCAGACATCGCCTTCAGTGGAGACATGCTTAGCTTGCTGGCTACAAATGAGAGGAGTATAAAGGGATGGAGTGGCAAAAAAAAGAATGATAGTGGAATTGAAGTAGTAAGAAGAATGAGGCTGGAAAAAGACTTGTGCCTTTCATTTCAATACAGAGATTAGTAAATGTCTATTTACTTTCCTAACTGTAATCTCAAAGAGAACATGGCCTCGAGGAAAATTTTTACCGACCAGGCGTTGTCCTTTCCTTTACCGTCTTTTCTTTCAGTGCTTCCATATGTATTATTAATGAAACATTATCAATAGACTGTCTTCCTTATCCACAGAATGGCCAATTTGTGGTTGTGAATGTGTGGAATGGGGCCTCAGCTTTCTTTTTTTTTTTTTTTTTACATTCACTGAAATGTGTCATATTTACAGGCTTTAAAATGTTCAGATTTTTTTTCTTTGTGTAACTAAGAGTTATTTAATTGCATGTAGAAACCTAACCAATGGTGTTAGTAGTTGTTTTTTTTAGAACGCCTCACTACAGATTTAATATTGTTCTTGTTGCATAGTCAGATGTAATGTTAAAACTTACGGTCTTTGTAAAATCATTCAGTCACAGCACAAACTTTGTTCTCTGGAACTTATTGCATATAGTAGATGCTTTTATTTTGAGAAAATGTTTGTTTGCTAAACATTTGCTCCCCCACAACATTCAGATGTCACAGTAGTGACACAGTAATATCACAAAATCTTGTGGAAGAGGATGCAAATGCTTTGTCTGTGCTGATGAAGATTCACTCACTTCTTCAGAGGCTTGGAACTGAACGTAAAACCGATGACATTGTGCCGTATTTTTAGATTAATTCACCTCATAGTTACCTGAGCACTTGGGGACTCTCACCAGCTGATCATCAGCTTTGGGGAAAAGACAAAAACTAAACAAAACAAACTACGAAATATGACATAATACCAAAAGTTGTGCATCTCGCTAATTTTGCAGTTGAACTCTACAGATGGACACTGTGAATTTTGCAGCCTTGATCCCAGTAAACTTGCACCATTCGAACCACAAGTGGAACAGGAATGACACACATACGTTGTGCATGATGGGATTTGATGTTCCATAAAATTCACCTACTTTTCTTGACCTAAACTAACTTAACATTTTTTTTCTTTCAAATGTTTTCCAGCATGCTAATTACAGAGTTGGCACAAGTCTTGCCAACTCTGTAAGAAACTCTTAATGCTTTTACATGCAAAAACATTTTCGATAATGTCACGCTTTTTACTTTGCGTTGACATTTTGAGGATGGATTGTTCCCGTTTTAACTTGACCGTTGTCCTGAACACAAAGCATGGTCTATGAAAGCAAGAATGAGGGAGGCTGGTGTGGAATGATGCAGGGTTCTGACCTTCACCCTCCAGAGCACCTCTGAGATAAGCTGGAGGTGAGACTGTGAAGCCTTCTGAACCTACGTCAGCCTCTAACCTCGCAAATGCATTTTCTGGAGGATTGTACAAGAATATGCATAAACACTCCTAAAATTGTGGAAAGTCCTCCCAGAAAAGCCGAAGCTAACGCAGACACTCTGACTACTTAACAATGTTTTTGTAAAAAATACATGAACTTTATTTCAGTTTCACTTTCAGATTCACTCTTAATTTGTATTTTTATACTAGTCACAGTAAAGTTAGCCAATTTTTGTTGCTGTTTGGTTCTGGCTGAGTAAGTCAAGAAAATGTTCTGATACACATTAAGCTGTCTTGTTTTTTGACTGAAGTCATCTCTGTCCAATGCCCTTTAAGAGTATTGACCGGGGAATCCCAGTGAGAACTACAGATGGCAGATTTTTATTTATTTATTTTTTTTAAATCCAGAAACATTCAGGTAAAAATAGCTTTTGGATCAAACAGACAATCACCTTTAACCAAAGTCCCAAGGTCATCAGTAGCAACACAGGTTCGGAAAAATACAGGGAAAGACACTGAAGGCTGTCAAAAGATTCAAAATGGTCCTCTCACAAGGTCAGAGCTATGTTGCAGAGACAGTTGTATTTTTATTTTTCATGACATTTTAAGGCGTGATGCAGAATCTAGGAAAAACACTGTCGAAAAAGAGTAACAATCAAATCTCTGCTTCTTTTTTTTTTTTTTTTTTTAAAACCCATTGTTTGTTTTTCCATTTGACGTTAAATGACAAAAGGACACAGAGGGCCACTGGGTCATGTTGTCTGAACGCGGGCCAAATTCACACGAGCATCTGAAGCGAAAGTGACAACAAGAGAGGAGAGCGGAGAGGAGGCGAAGATAGATAAGGTCAGAGGTGCACAAGTGAAAAGGAAGAAAGGGAAGTGGAAGAGGAAGAAGTCAGAGAAGAAACAAACATGTTTTGCTCTTTCCCGTTTGCTTCTCGTAACTGCTATCACGCCGGCCCTTATTGTTTGGGGCATATTGTTCTGCCCGATGTAGATGAGATACGGTTTGTAAAGCCTCTTTAGATTGAAGACTGAGAAAAGCGATAAGACTCAGCAGCTGGAACTTAACATTCAAGCGATATCATCATCTGCCGAGAAGCTCATATTTCTGGAAAGAGGACTGAAGAAAGGACTCCAAACGAGATAGGACTCCCAATAAACTGTTTTAAATGAAGTCTGATAACACTTTTTCTTCTTGCCTCTCCTCCATCTTGAGGAAATGGTTTCCAGGACTGACACTCATCTGATTTAAGTCGCATTGTTTGTCATGGCCATCAAGTGATAGGAATAAGAATCCATAGAAAAAGCCATTAGTTTTCTATTACTGCCAAGCAGGATGGACAGGCACTCAGCGTTCACCCGGATGACTGTGTTTAAAGTGTCAGGTTGCTTGAAAGAAGTCTACCTCTGTGGGGGCTCCCCCTGCCACTTCCCTGGGGGCTGAGTGGCTGAAATGACCATAAAACTCCGTTGAGCTAGACAGCCTGTAATTTCAGCAGCGAGAGGCGCTTTGCCGAGATATAATGGAAAGTCCGTGGAAGCCATGAAATGCACCGAATCCTGGTGTTGGAACGCCATTGTCTGAACACTCAGGACACCTCTCTAAACTTTAAATTACTGTTTTTAAGCCATCATTGTCGGAAAGAGCTCTGCAGCTAGAAAGAAACTTGCGCTCGTTCGGCTTCTTTAATCCTTTGTGGTCTGCTATGTGCGTGCATAAATCTGACATTTACATTCTGTGTTCGCACAAAAGTTAAAGACCTTTTATTTCCCCCCTTTATAATAAGAAAAATGGAAAAGAGGGGCTTTTAAAGGTTGCTTTGTTTAGGCACAGCAAAAAATGTTCCCTTTTCTTCTGCCTGCTCTACATTTTTTTTTATCACTGTTGCATTACTGTGGGCACAAGTGGCTTTTTTACTCTGAATGCAGATGAGCGAGAAAAGGGGTTCTGAGAAAGGAGGGCGTGTGTTAAGAGGGGCACTTTTATGATTTTTACATTATATAATTTATTATGTGTGCTGTTTTTGTATGTCCATATGCCTGGTTTTGAGTGCATGTACATCTGTACATTTTTCAGCCTTTGCAGCAGAATAGCAGAGCCAAGCATATATCCAGTTTTCACTGCATCTTATCTCAAGAGGCTACCTGGGTTTATCTGTAAAGAATGGACGTAGTTGAAGTAATCTCATGAACCTGTTGGCATTTTTGGCTGGTTTGTCCAACTGCATGTTGGAACAAAACCCTCCGTTATATTGATATTCATGCTCAAGATGCAGTGAAATAGTCTTTTGGTCTCTAATAAATTTATGTGATACAGTTAGTTAATTTATTTTTATTTTATTTAGTAATATAACATAAAATATTTAATATAATAATTAAAACTGTTATGTTATGGCTGACATAATTAGTATGATAAATAATGATTTGACAGTTGTTCAGCAGACATCATGGATGGTAAGGTGCAAAAGGTCATTGTTCAAGAAGCTGGTTGTAAATAAATATACTGCTCAAAAAAATAAAGGGAACATTTCACTTTAATTTTGTGTGTGGCTCCAAATCCAGGCCTCCATTGGTTAATAAATTTGATTTCCATTGATGATTTTTGTGTGATTTTGTTGTCAGCACATTCAACTTTGTACAGAACAAAATATTCAATGAGAATATTTCATTCATTCAGATCTAGGATGTGTTATTTGAGTGTTCCCTTTATTTTTTTTGAGCAGTGTATATTTCTTTTTCCACAATGACAGCCCCTGTACATTCTCTTATCTTTTGGAAGGCGCCTGTGTCATTGCCAGTTAGAATACATCTCTGTTTAATGAGAAAGGTAAATTGTAACATTGCAAAGCACTTGTATGACACTTTATCTAGACCAGAGGAGCCTCAGATGATTACATGAGGCTGCCATGTAATCATCGCCATTGGATTCTTTCTGGGTACTCCAGTTTTGTCCCACAGTCCAAAAACATGACTGTAAAGTTGACTGGTCTGTCTAAATTCTCCTTAGTGAGAGTGTGTGTCCATGTTTGTTTGTCCTATTTGTCTCTGCGATGGACTGGCGACCTCTCCAGGGTGACCCCACTTCTCGCCTCTTGACCCCTTGCAATCCTGATAGAGATGCATGTGTTAGAAAAGGGAGGGAGGGAGGGAGGGATGGATGGATGGATGGATGGATGGATGGATGGATGGATGGATGGATGGATGGATGGATGGATGGATGGAGGGAGGAAGGGAGGGAGGGAGGGAGGGAGGGAGGGATGGATGGATGGATGGATGGATGGATGGATGGATGGATGGATGGATGGATGGATGGATAATAGCAGGGCAGTAGAGCGAGGTATATGTCCAGGTATATGATTTGAGTAGCTTTTTATGTCATCCTACTCTCTGGGTTGGTTGTGACTTGGCCATCTGCAGCAGTGGCATAGAAAAAAAACAAACAAAAAAAACATCAACAGAGAGATACATGACAACTGTATTTTTATTATCCCTTAGCCAAATGCTGGTCTACAAGAACAGAATGCCTCATGATGGTATGCTGGTCTCCAACAGATTATATAATGAGAGCACATGGTGTTTCTCTAACTTTTCTAAATAACAGCGTACCTCCTGCTGAACCAAAAGATTACATGTTAGCTGATAAGCATGCAGGGACAGTCTCGTGATTATGATGCATTCTCCATCTCATCCAATTACTACAGAAACTTGTGGAAATGGTGGAAAAAATTATGAATAAGTGATTAAGCTGTGCCGCCATGATACAATGCATATTTAAAGACAAGGCTTCATGCAAATGTCTTTGACATTAATATTCTGTCTTCTTACGGAATTATGGTACCCTGTCGTTTGCAACATCGGCACTTTATTGTTTCTTTTTGATCAAGAATGTTTTAAACAGAGTGTGGTAAAGACATCAGCCAGTGTTTCGCATTAACTATGGCATGGCAGTATCAGACTTGGACTAACTTTTCTAATACCATAAGAACAAGACTTTATGTCTTTTCTCAGAATTGTCAAGTAAAATCTCTTGTACACTTTTTGCACGTTTTGCATAATGACCCAGCATAACAGACACAAACAAAGGCGTCATTCTACATTTTTAACGCTCTGGCGGCATGACAAAAGAGGAGCAACAGAAGGCAATAGGGACTGTAAATAAAGCCAGCATTGTTATGGGGCTTAAATGGATATGATTTGATTTTTCACTTGTAAATACTGTAGCCATCCATATCTGCAATGGCTACAAGTGAAAAGAAGCAAAGTTGCTTTGTCAGGTTGGCTAGGAAAAAAAATAAATAAATAAAAACCTGCCTCTAGTGAAATGGACAAGCTCTCAGTATTTGCTACAATCATCCAGAAATTAAATTCTCCCTTGTTTCTGCAAAGTAAAACAAACCCCTTTTTTTAATGTTTGGATTGAGGGTCCAGTTTTTGAAACAACACCAGAATGATTGTGATTAACGTAATTCACATAAGGCCATCACTAAAACCTTTTCTTGTTTCCGTAAAGTTGTCTGGGAGCTCCTGTTAACTGACGGTGAAACAACCCAGGGGGCTTTGAAGTGCCTTTGAACTGCGGGCTGAAAAAAAGTGGTCACACCAGGCCAGGGTGAATGACTCATGACACATGGAAGAAAAAGAGACAAATGTGCACTAATTGTGAGCAGCTGTGATGTAACCAGCACAGGCAGGGCAACTTTGCATACATTTTTACCCCTACATCTAGCTAAGTGGATTAGCAATGCCACCCTGGGGGCCCACACAGGCTTAACACTCTTATCACAAACACATTGAAGCACAACTTACTTCTTCACCGTTCCTTCGCCTGGTGGTGAGAGTGAATTTTGAGAGACAGTTGAGAGCTGGTGTGGCCGGCGGTTTGGCGAGCCTCCACTGTGTCTATCGCCCCTGTTCATGAAGTACACACATGGGGCAGCTGGCTCTGTTTTGTGCAATGACTCCCACCGTTGTGCAGGTGGAGTTTTAGTCTCTTGCTCCAGACAGAGGTTTCTTCTCCCAAAGTGCAGAACATGAAAACAGGTGAAGTAAATATCACAGTGTGCAGAAAATGATCGTTTTAACCAGCAAATGTACTTTTAATAATTATCTTGTACATGAACTAATGATGTTTTGCCTATTGTGTTTCTATCACGACTATTACGATTGTATCTCTTTACAACTATGTTTCATTGTTTTACAATTGACATCCGAAGCTCTGTGTACTCTCTTTCTACAGCGCAAATGTACCTACAGGTCTTAGTAAAGTTACCTGAAACTGAATGCGCTGCCACTGAGGCTGCAACATAAAGACATGGAGATAGCTGGTAGCTTGCTGGAAGTCACGCATCGGTGGGAAGTGGTTGCTATTCAGAGAACCTGTTGACCAGAAAACAGATGTTGCTTATCATTTTACGAGCCATAACTGGCAGCTGCTCTTTAGTGAAAAAGGTGCCAAAAATTCAATTCAGTGTTGCATGTTTGTGTGTGTTTCTCTCTCAGGCACTCAAGCTCCTGCCACTGTTTCTCTCTCTGTAGGTCTAGACTAGCTGACTACATAGCAAATTGCTGGATGGCTCCAAACACCGTGGGAACCTGCCCCAACCAAGACAATCACCAAGCCTGTTTGAACTCTCTTGCGAGGCTCATCGGTGAGTGAGTGTGGCTGCGAGAGACGTGGTGGTTTCAGAGTATATGGGTGCAAGTAAAGGTCTGATTGAAGATGTGATAAAAGCCTGAAAAGTATTCATGGCCTTTGAACTTTTTCCCATTTCCATCAGTTTTAATTAGACTTTATTTAAGCAGTACATTATTGTAACATGGAAGGAAAATAATACATCATTTTGTAAGTGTTTTACAAATACATTCTAAAACATATATTGGGGTCAATTTATTCGGAAATTGACACTGATCGGTCGCTTTGCTGCTTTACAAATGTCAGCCAATGGGATGTCAAGTAGTATTGTGTCCAGCTTCCCATGTAGCATTTTATCTCAAATCATTTAGAAAACAGCTGAAAATAGACAAATAATTTGGTGTTAAGTTCCACCGAAAAATCCCTAAACATTTAAATCCACACTAAAACATCACTGAACTGCAAATAGAGGGTGATGGAGATAAAATATGCAAAAGCTAAGTTGAAATGACTACTCCAAATTCTTAGAAACAAACAAACCCAAGCTTTGAACATATCACAGAGATCTGCTCCATTCATCATCTGGCTGCTCGGAAAAAGAGAATATTAATCAGATCTGCCTCCAAGAGTCTTTTAGTAGTCCTGGAGGAGCTGCTAAGATCCACAGCTCATGTGGTAGCAACTGTAGACAAGGCATCTTTTACTCGTGGACTTCATAAGTCTAGCCCTGTGTAAGAGAGAGGGACGAGAAGAAAGCCCTTCTTAAGAGAAAGTTAACAGAAGTTCATTGTGCCATGAGTGATATGGATGATTTCCTTCTGCAGAGACAGTGGTCTGCTTAGAGTTCATGTGAAGAGCAGTCTTAAAAGGAAACCTCAAAGTCTGCTACAGTCTGGACAATGGTAAAGAGAAAATCAGAATTAAAAAGAAATATATTATACGTTTATATCTGTCACATAAAATCCTAGCAGCTATACTTAAGTTGGTAGTAGAAACTTTACAAAGGTAAAAAAAAAAAAAAAAAAAAAAAAGTTTGAGGTTATGAATGTTTTGCAAGGTGGTGTTTACGATTTAGCAAAGCATCATTATAAGACTCTGGAAAAAACAACAACATGGTATGGTCATTTTCCTTTATCACATCAAACAGCCAGAGGGGCTAGATACCACATTTTTTCCCTGCTGGTTTGATATCCCCGCCAGCACTCTGGACATTAGTTGAGTACCAGAAGTAAATTAGAAAGCAGAGGCAGGCAGAAAGCGTTTACTTAATTAAAACACTCCACGACCATCTGTTTGAGGATAATAAATGTTGTGCAAATAATGCACGGCATTGTGTACCGTTCGCAGAAAGGATGCTGAGAAAAATACGGAGAATAAACAGGTGACTCGAGACAGAATATTTTCTCATTCTAATCAACAACATCTATAGGTGATATTACAGGGGCTACAAAGATTTTTAAATGCAAATTTTATATATATGAAAAAGGTAGATTTTTCCACTGCTTAATGGTTGCTGAAGTGGCCATAATTCAGTACACAGCTGTGCCTCACCACAACATGTCATAAATCATGAAGGTTGAAGTAATGTTATGCCACAATGCTTCCTGTGTTTTCCTGTAAAATATTGCACAAAGTGCATCTAATGCTTATGACTCCTGCTGAAAGCACTGACTCAAAGAGAGACATTTGAAAAGTAAAATGTTTGTAGCAGGCGTGCTGGATTCTAACAGGGCATACACTTCCTAGAGCAACTGCTCTGCAAAACATTTATACCATAATGGCCTCTTTACATCTAAATAAAGCACTGCAGAACGTTTCCTATAAACTCCAACAATGCAAATCCGTTGCTCTGACTAATATTTTGTGTCCCATTTTACATATTACTTGGAATAAATGTAGTCCATTATTGTCCATTAGTGACCCGCTACTATACTCATGCGGGCACGTGTTGTTGCCCCGATGCAGGGACGGAAATGACCCCCAACTACGTCGACAACAGCTTCACCAACTGGACCATCTCTCCGTGGTGTAACTGCATAGGAAGCGGAAACCAAGAAGAGGAGTGTATGAACTTCCTGCGGTATTTCACTGACAACACATGCCTAAGTAAGCCACCCTGACACATGCACACACTGCATATCTCCGAGATGTAATTCGCTACTGATCGGGTTCACCTTATTCATGTAAAATTGATGAGAGCAAAAGTGTGTGAAGCAGTAGTTACTCTTGCAAACATGTCGGAGCTGCAGGAGCTCTGAGCTTCAATCTAATGCAACTTTAATGGTTTCATGTCAACTTCCGCTGTTTCCTTTTGCCGCGCTCCTCTGCGAGATGCAGCGTTTGTGCATATTGTAAATAGAGGAGTCATGGAACATCACAGGTGTCAGGGGCGAGACAGTCTAACATAAGGGTTTTTACAATTCATGTAGAAGTTTTGAGTACAAGCATTACAAGTTTTGAGCTGAAAGACATGAAGTCTTGCTTTCAAAATAAAAAATGTAAGCAAAAGTATTAGAAGTTTTGAGAACGAAGGCACAAAATCCTGCTTTCAGTCTGAAAATCTTAGATTATGGCAGAAATATTCGATAAAAATGCTAATAACGCTTCACCTGAAATAAAAATAACTGAATAAGTCTTTAGCATTTGTGTGCCAGGCTGCTGAGAGTCTTTGCACAGTTTGCTGAAGTGCTAGGCTAATGTTAGCTTGCTTTTTCTCCGTTTCTATATGACTCAGCTATGCGTTATA
The DNA here is from genome assembly GCF_001443285.1 of Poecilia latipinna. Taxonomy (NCBI): domain Eukaryota; kingdom Metazoa; phylum Chordata; class Actinopteri; order Cyprinodontiformes; family Poeciliidae; genus Poecilia; species Poecilia latipinna. Next base: position 311,441 of record NW_015112710.1, on the reverse strand, counting down.
TGACACCTGTTTTCTTTGCAGTTCTTAAACAGATGCAAATCAGTGTTTGGATTTTGAGGGTTGTGATTTTAATTACAACTAAAACTTTAAAGAAAAACCAGACCCCAAAACCAAGTCATTTTTTTTTTTAGATTTAAAACAACTGTCATTATTTTATTGGACAATTGACGAAATCAAACCAGTAGAATGAAAATACATAAATAAAGATGTCTGATTGAATCCATTTGTGAATTTTTGCACTCAGTCCTAATAAAAACATATCTGCAGCACCGTTTGATTCAACTTTTCCATGAACACCTTTTATCCAATGAATAAGTTAGACTAAAACGCTCCTGGTTTTATTTTTTCGCACTTCTCGTCCTCCTGTGGGCAAAATCGACCCGGGCTTTGACAGAAAAGAAGCCATTTGCATGTCATTTTCACATTTTAATCTAAAAGAGCTCGTCCTTGCTGGAAGAATGTCGTCATAAAAAAGGGAATGAAAAGAAATAGCAGTAGTAAAACACAAATCATTTGTACATCTAATACAAAACACACGGGGAAGCGGAACAGAGGGGTTAGTTTCAAATATCCCTGTGCCTTTTTCACACCTTCCTTGTTATGGCACAGTGAGCTGTGTCATCAGCCCTATCAGGACACCATTGCCTTTAACATGTTCCATTGTGTGGATAATGCTTTCAGACCATTTCAATAGATTGCTGGGTTGCCGTTTTAGCTGAGTGTGCAGGCTGAGGGATGAGAGCTGGGAGCTGAGGAGGCGTCTGGAAAAATAACACCAAATGCAGTATCTCGTCTCTGCAATCGAGGGGAACACAACTTAAATTTTCACAAAGAATGTATTCTTACTAAAAGACACAAACTGACTACAAAACGTAGCAAGCTTTTATCAACCTGCAACAATCAATCTTAATGCAAAAAAAAAAGTTTTATCCTTACCTTCAGATTCTGTTCACAGGCAAAAAAAATAATTTCTTCTGGGTTTTTTTAAGGTTACGATATCAATTGATATAAATAAACAGAAAAGTCAAACTAAGTCAAGCTAAGATAGTGCCTGAAGCTGTTTTTGTGTGCCACCAGTACACATTCCTATAGATTTAGCTGACTTGAACATGCAGCCAAGCAATGGCTGGATTTTGTTTTTCTTTTCAGTTTTGTCAAAGTAAGCAAGCTACAAGTAAGCACTTGTATCTCTTTGAAGTGGTCAGGTTTTTCTTTTTCTCAAAATAGCTAATTACAGGTATTATTTAGATTTCAGACTCAAGTCTTCAGTCAGTTTAATGGATGTGCTCCAGGGTGTCATGGATGCAGAACTCCAGAGAAGTTCTGCTACTCCGACCCACCAATCCATAGCATTGTTTCTGATTCACTGTAAGATGCCAATTTTAATGGGTGGAAATCAAAGTTGTCGCTAATAACGCTTCACATGCTTTTTCGCCTAAGTGATTACTTAAACACTGTGACATGCAGCAGAACGCTGTGAATTTCACACCCTTGGTACTGATATACACACACTGTCCAGAAAAGAAACCCACTAAAAGCAGAATGGAGACTTTAAAGATGCGACAAATCTTCATTTCTTTAAAACCTTCTACATTTTTACACACATAACCAGGAGCCACTTTCGACAGACACTAACCATAGCAGCCCAGAAACACTTTAACGCAGCTCCAGTTTTTGAGATGCTGTGACCCAATTGCCCAGCCATCACCATTTGGTCTTCCTCAAAACTATAAAATCCTTTTGCTTGCCCATTTTCCCTGCTTCTGACTTTAAGACTAGTATTTTTGCTTGGTGCCCAACGTACCCCACCTACCAAGAGGTGCCATTATAAAGAGAAGCTACGGGGAGAGGGGGCTCTTCGATTTCCAGATGATGCCATAATGGTATGCATTAAAGATGAAGACAGCTTGCCTATTCATGGTGACTTTATTTTTCATGTCTTGCCATTCCCATTCTCCCTAACACCTTGGACTTATTTAACCTTTCTTTATCTACAACAGAGGTTACACTCGCTGAAGGTCACATCATAGAATTGATGCTCTTATCTTGTTTGGCTTTAAAGTTTCTTAATTTACTCGAAATAACGGCTGTTTTGATAAAGCTGTTATTTCTAAGTGCCTTTTTAACTGTCTCTTTCTATTTCCTTCACAAAGAGATACACTTGCATATTCAGTGTGGGTTCTCTGCAGGTAATTTCTAGCATGCTGCTAATTTAACATCCTTAAATCTCATTAAACCACGCTCAGACCAGAGGCGTTATTACATTTATCTAATGATCACCGCCTTTTTATCCTTGACCACTCCAGAATAGAGAGGAGAAAAAAAATCAAATTACTTCCTTGGGCTCAATCAGCACTAAAAAGAATTATAGAAAGTATGAACTTTAGTAGAAGGAAACAAGTATGAAATAACTTAAATAATGCTGAAGAGAATCAATTGAAGATGCTGCTCTTGGTTTTGCGGGTTTGTAGAAGGAGATAATCCTAATGCAGAAAGTAGTTTTGTTATAGCAAGTAGCATTTTCATAGATCACAGCTTACTTTTATGAAACCCTCTTCGGTACAGAATTATATATGTCTAGTTTCAGATAGTCTGATTGAATATTTAATATGAAATATTAATATGATAATAAATTAGAAAAAAAAAGGCAAGTTACTTGAAATGGCCCTTTCCTTCCGCTGTCAATTGCATCCCAATACCAAAGAAGACTATAAGTGAAATAGCATTTCTATTGTTCAGTTTTGGTGTTTAGACACAGTCATAAATTGTGTTTTAATCTCAGTTTGAACAGTATAAGTATTTAAAAGTTTGAATTATGAACAGGTCACTATACAAATCGGATACTGACTTCGGAAAACTACAAGACATTCTTAAGCTGCAGTCGCACAGTTTCCTTAGTTGTCATGCATATGTGGAAAAACACATGTTATAAGGGTAAAAATGTAAGCAAATTGATATTTTTTACTGAAATAAAGTCATGTTTTTACTTAGTTTACGATCATTTAAATCTGAATGTAAAGTAAGAGTCCTCCTAAGCTCTATGGCAGATCTCTGTAACCATAAGGCAAAACCTTTTCATAGCTTTCTTAGTGAGCTGCTCACTTTGTTAAACTAACTCTCTCTTTGGTATTGTGGAGATTAGATATTTCTACTATGTTTTTTTCAGTCTTTCCTATGTCCAGCATGTGTTAATTGGTGCTCGTTACTTGTCACTGTAGCAGTAATGACCTGGCAGTTATCGAGAGTGTATCTTTCTTCTGGCCTGATGACAGCTGGGATCGGCTCCAGCTCCTCCTCATGCGGCCCTGAACAGATCAATTAATCTTCTAGAGTCGGATTGTGGCGATAATCCTGATTGTCTTCTTTTTTTAATCAAATAAAGCCAAACACAACAGCTCAAGGTGTAATATTTACATTCTGTGGTTTAATTTTATAATAGATGAGCAAAAACGTTTGGAGTTGTTAAGACATGCCTGCGTTACAAAACGATTTTGTTATTCGTCAAGATTTTGTTCTATATCAGTGTTTTTATTTATACAGGGCCACCGGTTTCCACTAATTACTAAGTTTGAAATAATCATAAAATGTTTCACCTTTTCGCTTTTTTTGTTTGAGCCAGCGAAAGAAAGAAAAAAAATCAGTGTGGAGACCAAATACTGATTCACTCTGTCTTTAATTCTTTTTTTTCTTGTTCTCCAATCTCTTATCTCTTTGCTGCTTCGATGTCTGCAGACAGGACAATGACCAGCATGAAAGGAAATCTTGTCCAGAATCATTAAGGAATTGAACTGCAATCGCAACAAGCTTCACAGCTTAGGGTCCAAAAAGTATTTGGAGGATGGGAGATCCAGCCACTTTGATTTATGACTTCATCCCTCTTAAAGAATCTGTGGGGACAGCGTTAGCTTTAATGCATCCTGGCAAACACACCAGTAACGACACACCTTTCAGCTCTCACCACAACTCTTTACTGTTTGCTTTGAGCGTAATTGGCTTTCTTGATTCTCTTCTTGTCAAGCTTTGATTTTTCCAGTGGCTTTTAAGAGTGTGTTGCTTTTTTTTTTTTTGGTATGTTTTATTGTTCCTTGTAAAAATGATTATACCATTTTAAAGATTCCACATTTTCTTACGTAGTGACTACAAACTGCAAATAAACTGGGGTAAACTAAAACAAAGTAGTTCACATTTTGAAGAAATAAAAAACATGTTTTTTAAATGTTTAAATAGTAAATTTCAAACATATGCATTTAGCCCTTTGATTTAATAAATTGCAGAACTTCCTTTTGCTGCAACGACCACTGCAGGCCTTGAGGTATGTCTCTGACAGCTTTGCACATCTACGGACTTTGAAGGCAACTTTGAGGCCAATTTGTGATTTTAGCATTAATGGATGTGTAAAAAAGTGGGTTGGATACACATGCATGCCAAACTTTTCAGATTTGTCTTTGTAAAAACCTGTTGCTTTATCACATACAGTCCCGATAAAATGTGTGCGCATATATAATTATTTATGTGACGAACGTGACAGTGGTGTGAAGATTGTAACTGTGACATATTTTAGAAGATACTGTAAGTGTTAGTAGGCAGGCATCTTGATATACAAGCCTATGAGATCAGGAGTTTTAGGCCTATGTGGCCATTTGATTGTTAACATGCATTACCCTGCTATCTTGGAACAAATGCCATTTCTCCTTGTTTGGAGATGTTTTGAATTTGATCGGCGACACAAGTCTATTCAAAATCATTTTTGCACAATGGCCTTATAAAGAAGGTGGTTGCCAAGCAATTTCATGCTTTGCCTTCTCTCTGGCTGAGAAAAAAGCAAAAGGCTTTGTATTTTAAACGGATGTACAATGGAAAGGTACTCAGCCCCGTGGTGCTGCATCTAGCTGGAGTAGCTGACTGTACGAGGATGTATCGCGATTTTGCAGACTTGCTCATATACTTGCACAATTACACACATGTTCAGTAAGTCTTTCAGCTTAGATACTCAAATGTTTGTTTCACTACGCCATGCTCTGCGCGAAGCCGACTGATTTGCAACTTTCTGTGAATTCAGTTTCCACTTGTGTGCGAGGGAACAAAAACAGTTCATCATCTTAAGTGTGGGGATCCTCTCTTTTCTTGTGCTGTTGCAGTGAGCAGAGCAGCTGTTACATAAAAGCAGTTTTGTAATGATCAGAAACCAGGAGCCATAGTTGTCTACGTTCGACAAAAGTGTCAATTTGTCTCTGCAGGACGCTCTAATAGAAGGATAATTACTTGCTAAATAAACCAGACAAACATTTAAGGCTGTGGAAATAAAATCTTAACATTATCATCCATCAGCTCATATTTGTGTTTTGTGTAGCCAGTATAATTTTGAACGATCTTTCACATAAAGGTTTTTAAAAGCTCTTTTCTGATGTCAACAGTTTGACACACACCTGACAAGCACAAAAAAATAGTAATCTGAAACTTTTTGTCTCCTTGTTTTGTACTCTTTCCTTTCCTTACTGTTCTTCTGCCCTGCCTCATTCCCTGGGATGAAAGCGACTGGGCAGGGGACGAAGAAGATGACTTAAAACTGTCCGTCTGCTTGTGGGCTTCTTGCTGGGATGGAAGTCCGAAACAAATTACTTTATTCTCTGTCCCTGCAGGAAATGCTATTCAGGCGTATGGGATGGACGACACGGCGATCAAAAATATGACCGTCTCCGAGCCGTCAGTCACATCAAAAGCAATCAACGAATGGATGGACAGCATCCCAGAAAACCCCAACCCGAACCCTTCCTCCTCCCCTGCAGTGAGTATTTTACAATGATTGCTAATAAAAAGTATTTGTCCACATACATGTGCTTTTTCTCGACACTAATCTTAAAGGTTTCAATTCATCAACAATTTTTCTTAGTACCAAAGATTGCCTGAGTAAAGCCAATTTCAAGTTCTGATTAAATTTATTAAAGGCAAAAATTAAATAAAACATATTCTTTGGAATTATGTGACACGGGTAGAACTTTTTCCGCTGTATCTGTACCACAGCTTTTCAGAAGAACATCAGACATGTCAAACATTGTCGTTGCACTGCCTTGGTCTTATGGTGCTTTGCTGATTCAGCAACCATTTATCAATCCATTGATTTAGGCCTGTTTATCTCATATTAAAATTTGCTAGATGATGCGCAAGATTTAAATGTGGAGATCGGAAAAAAGGTGTGACGGGAAATACTTTGAGTATGTAGGTATCACACACGTTTGTTATGCACGTTTTAAGATTTGTTTTTAAAGGGACTGTAAGTGTTAGTAAGGAGGAAAGACTTGATATCCAAATTAATGTGTACTTTACGTACACATTTATTTATAATCAAAAATTGAGGGGGAGAGAATAAACAGTTCCTAATCAAATAAATGTGTACTTTAAACATTTATTACTCCTCTTCAAATCCTTTTCTTGAGAAATACAGAACTGGGAAGATGTTCAAAAAGGGTTTTAAACAAATGAATCCTTTATACTGACTGGACATATGTTCCACAATAAAAATAATATATAGAATTTTATCAATACTAAGGTCTATTTCTCTCTCAAAATAGGCAAGACTAAAAATCATTGCATTTAATTAAGGTAGACGTGTGTTGATCTTCATTTAAAAAAAGGAGAGGTTGTAATAAAGTAGCCACTGGTTTGCTTTGACCACTAGAGTTAGAGCACTTATCAAAGGCTGTGTCACTGTAAACCTCCTTTGATATTTTGTGCATAGCAAGTTAAACAATTAGTGTGCTGGTATTAGGGAAAAAAACTATTTAAACATTTGAGAGAGAAACTCAAGTACCTAAAAATTGACCAAAGGTTTCTACCTGGGGGCAGCATAGAGAGCTTGACTGTCCATATGGCAGCTTAATCGCTTTCTGCTAAAAAAGTAAGTAATGAGGCAAACAGCCAGGATACTTCAAGGATTTATTTCAGACACACGCCGGGATATTAACGAGGAGGAAAATAATGTTGTTGTCAGGACACACGAGGGAGTGTATGAGCAACAAAACTGGGAAGACTGAGAAGCTGACTGAGCAGCTGGCACCTGGAGACTTAATATGTGACCCAGACCGATATGTGTAGTGATTTATCATATGTTTATATTTCGAAAATTCATTATGATTTTTATTTATCACTTTGCTTAGGCATGCTAATGTGAGCAAACAACATAGCTGTTCTTGCTTAATTTTTTGTTTCGAGGATAAAATGAAGCATTATTTAAGTCTGTGGGGACATTTAGCAAGTTTTTCTGCTTAAACCACATTTAATCTCTGAGCCAGAACTGGACTCAGCTCGGCATAAGGAGCTAAATATGCCACCCACAAAACATCCCACACACTGACTGGCCTGCACATATGACAGACACACACCCACAAATTACATGAAAACAAAAGTCTGGTTTATTTTTAATCAAAAATAGAGGGGGAGAGAATAGACAGTTCCTACTCAAATTAAATGACTGAATGAAAACATGCAATTCACATCAGTGTTGGAACACAAATGTCATGAGCTGAGTGAAGTCATTGTCCATGGTGGTTAACATGCGTGTTGTACATGTGAAGAATAAACAATGACACTGCATTTTAAATGACAATCACTGAATTATAAAAATGAATGTTGTATTTTCTGTAATCTCTCAAGTTTTGCATGCTCTTTCATCTGGCTGTTCATGCAAAAACAGGAAAAGTTGTTAAAAAAAAACAGCAAAAAAAAAAAAGAAAAAAAAACTGCTTCATATTTTTACCAGTCCCTCAGTTCCATTTTCCTCTTTTCCTCTTGTCATCATCTTTCTGCCTTTGGTCTGTGTTAGTAACCTTTGCCGGTCTAGTGATCATTGTCACTGCATTTGAGCAGGTGAATTTGTGACTCTACGTAGGTGAAGTTGCAGCTTTCCTGTTCCTGGGACTAAGTTCTCCTTAAAAGCAGAGGCAGAGAGATTGAGAGAAAGACATGAGAATTCATGCTTTTTTATTCTATTTTTCTACCTAATATAGGTATGTATACTCCAGATCAGACAACGTGGTAGTACTGGCGAAAATTTTATGCAGCTTGACGTCATCCATGTACAGTACATGTGTGTTTGTACTTGTAGTTATCGTGTGTGTTTTCTGTCCTCTCCCCAATCTCCACATATGGTTGCAAGGAACTCAGAAAACACAAGTTTTTTTTGGGGGGGAGGGGGGTTTGGTGCATAGATACCATGAGGTTATAGTCAGTTATCTATGCATTGAAAAAAACAAACAAACTGCGTTTTCTGAGTTTCCTGAATCTACGCAGAGCGACTGGGGACAGCAGAAAAATTAAACGCAATTAAACGCAGCACGATAACAACCTCATCTATGTGAATATCTGGAACTGAGTCGACTGTAAAAGCAGAGAGCGAGGGGAATGAGTGAATCTCTTTTTAAAGTACATATATTTCTCTCTTCTTTTTTTTTTTTTTTTTTTTAAGTGGGGATCAGAGTGTCAGGAAAATTGCACACATAGGTTTAGTTTCTTGTGGATTTGAGCTACCAGTCTGAGTAAATAAATATGTGCCAATATGGAGCCATCAGGCTGATCACGTCAGATTGACTTCAAATTAACTTTAGTCTTTAATGTTGCTATCTTTTGTTTGTTTTTAAATATCCTAACAATGTTGGGCCCCTTTGCAGACTCTGATCACATTCCTACTATGTCAGCACAGCAGCTGCAAACTCAAGAGATGAATTGACTTGTTGAATTTAAATCTCCATTAAAAACACACTTTTACTCTCACTGCTTCTAAAGAATCTGAGAAAATGCCAGTGACCAATATTTATATTATCTTTTGTTCTTTTGGTTTTACTTGCCTCATATTCTTCTCATTACCTTTTGTAGATATTCTGTGTTTGTTCTCTTTATGTTCTCTTGGAGGTGTCTTTTATGTTGAGCCTCACAACACTTTGGACAGCTTTGATGTTTCTTTAAAGTGCTTTATAAAAAAAATTGTATGGTGTGCTGCTGTGTTGTAAGGAATCCCTAACAGGGTCTTCAGCACGATTATACAACTCAAGAACTCAACATAAATCGCCGTTCACATTACAATCCTGACATCTGTTGAAGCAATCAGCATTTTTAAAAGGCATTTCATAATAAGATCATTTGGCTTTACCCCCGAATGATGACATCCAATTGAAATATCATATTTTATCCCAAAGAATAGAAAGTTAAAAAAGAACTGAACGATGCAGGATTTAATCTGGATTATAGGCTCTAAAGTAGTGGCCCAGGGCCTGCAGTCTGTTTAATTCCATCTACTTTGAAGACTTCCATCAACTCCACTTAAACTGGCTTCTCTGGTCTATCTGAAAAAGAAAGAAAAAAAAACAAACAAATGTTGCAGTACTGCAGAAATGAATAAATGTTTGTCTTTTAATAGAACCGTTCTTCATCTCCCACTTCAAATGAACATGAAGATGACAGCAGCACATTGTCTGTGGCAGACTGCCTTTTTCCCCTCACTTTGTTTCTCCTGAATGGGAAAGAAATATTTCACCCTGCACTTTCAAGCCAAGAGGAGCTGGCTGTCAGATTTGATTATTTCTCACAATGAAATATAGTTGCATTTCGCAGATGTGTTTTAGATGTGCAACGCAGGTGACTAATGACCCAGCTCACCTTTGCAGGAGACCCTCTTACCCAATTTGGCAGAATTAGAAGGCGCATCATAAAACAATGCTTTGTAAAGCATTCCGCCGCCGCTGTTGTTATTGTTCGTGTCATTCGTTTTTGTTTTTTTTTGTTTTTTTCAGTGACTGCTGCAGATTTAAACCCAAGCAGTGCGAAGTGTTTATGAATGCAAATTTGTTTGCTGATTGACTGACTCCCATTAAGACATATCACATCGTAGTCATTAAATGGTCACACTTCACCTGAGGCACTTATTGTTGTGCTTAATACGCAAACCCTCATCGTCGGAACAACAGCAAATTAAAACCTTAAAAAACATTGCAAAGAGGATAATTAATGAACAAGCACCTCCGATAACAACAGCATGTTTGGGGGATATGTGCTGGAGACATGGTGGAAGAGTGAGAATGGATGGTGCTTTCTGGGAAGGTTTGTGTGTGTCAGTATTGATGCACTGCTCAGTGCCTGTCTCACTGCAGCATGGTGTTTAATTTATTGTAAAAATGGTAATTAGGAAACAATAAGACATGTGATTACTCAAGCAGGAAGTTTATAATTAGAGAGGGAGCTGTTAGGGACATTTTGGGCGGCCCCGTATTCTTAGACAACTGTGGCTGGCAATTAAAACCTGTCAAACTTCCATGGCAGATAAATTGGGGGAGTGTTGTTATGGTATGAGTTCTCTTGGCAAAAGAAAGCCTGTCCAAAGCTGTAAATCTTACGCCGACCAGCAAGCACAATGTAGTAACACAAGGCATCTGTATGTGGACACATAACAACAAATGATATGGGTAAAAGTGCGCGCCAGATGTTTGATGGATGGACAGACTTTATCATTTTTTTACAGAGTATATGCTAATCTGCAGCCCAGGGCTCTCTATGTCACTCATTTGGCTCCTTTATATGCTTTACAATATCTTCAGCCAATACAGTTGCATAATTATTCAAATGTCAGTGTCAGTTGTTGTTGGCTTTAGCATTTAGAAAGTAAACATGTGGGCTGAAGCGCAGTCCTTTGAGTATTTTAAGGGTGCTTCCAAATGAGCTTCGATTGATTTTCAGCATGCATGACTAAGCCTCTTTTCCCGGCTGGACAGAGTTCACTTTAAGGTTTTTAAATGTCATAATATCTTCATTCATACAAACAAAACAATAATTCTTCCTAGAAGTTTAAAGTTCTCGAAGCAGACTTTACCGTTGAGCCTAATTTCTTGTTCCAGTGTTTTATTGAAGGGTTTTAACTTTTCTTTTCTTTTTTTTTTTTCATGTGTATAACAGACACTTGACACCCATAGAAATTTTGACGCAATATGTTTTGTTGAGCAGAAAAGCTTTAAGCACTTCAGAGGACTATTGACTTTGCTTAGCACCATAAAATATATCATAAGTGAAACCCTTAAACTCCTGATCTATACCCGGCCTATCAGCAAACTTCAACGTTGTTAAACTATGTTGGAGAATTGACAGATAGGGATTCGTCCAATAACTGGTGGGTCCAGTAATGTGTGTTTGAATGGGTGAATGACTGATTATACAGTAAAGCGCTTTGGAGTCCTCAGACTTGATCAAGCGTTGTACAAATGCAGCGCATTTATCATTAAACTAGGACTGTACAATCCCATTTAGATGATAACAAGAAATATTCTTTATTTCTGAGGAAATTTTGTTCAGCTTTATCGAATGCGTTTATGCCATAGAAACTGTGGCTTCTCTATCGTAAGGTCTTTGTTTTCTTTGTCTTCTTTTAACTGTAAGATGGGTTAGCAAAAGGACATTGCCAAGGTCAGACATTCAACATAAAAGCTTGGAGTTTGGTTTGGTATAAAGTAAGTAAAAAGAAGAAGGAAAATAAAGACGGCATCAAACAAAGCTTTGTGGAATGTTTCATGTTCTACAAGAAGATATGAATGGCTGATATGTTGTCTGCATGCGTTTGAAGAATGATGAGATGGTTGGGGAAAAAATGGAGACACTATTATTGTCTGCAGTAAGGAATAGTAGGCTTGGTGCTGCTTTCTTCTGTCAAATGATTTGCATACTTGGGTAATGCCAAGAGGAAGAAGGCTATGTCTGCTTTTGTACATGTGTAAAACATTGATCCTCTTCTGTCAGTTATGCTATATAATTCAGATATATTAAAGATAAATCATTCTACCACATGATTGCTCAGAATGAGGGAATGCTGCAAAGTTGGCTCCATACCAGGCACTCAAAACTACAAATTCTGCACTGGCTACAAAAAAAAAATAATTTTGTTCACTGAAAAATCTGCAGTAATCTACTCTTGAATATAGAAAGAACTACCCTGTTAAGGAAACTGAATAACATGCTATGCTAAACACGTGCACTGTAGATCCTTGTGAATTTATTCATTTCTCTCAAATTCCATTATATTTTCCTGAATTCTACAAGGCTGCCGTCTTTCATGGAAAATCTTTCTACAATTAGTTAGGTAATTAACAAATAACGTTTAACAATTTAATGGAAAGAAATAATAATTTCAATGGGATTTATTTATTAATATAACATTTTCATATAGATACTTCTGTAACTTAAAAAAAAAAAAAAAAGAAGCTCACACCTTCGTTGTGAACCATAACAATTAAAAGAGTGTACGTATTTTATCGGTATTATTAAGCACTGATAATAATGACAACAATGATTTTGATTGATTGATATCTACCTTCAATGACTCTGGACTGCAAATGTCGAAACCTGTATCATTTTTTCCCAAAATGACAACAAACGACTGTCTCTGCTGAGGAACTTTGTACAGGCACGAGTTTGCAGGAATGCCAAACAAATGACATTGTGTTTTTGTTGTGTTATGCTAGCGTGCTGCGCTGTGTTCAGATCCGTAGTCCTTATCTGAATTCAATTGAGTGCAGCGAACCTGAACACAATGCTGATCCCTGCCTGTTGCCCCCTACAGCTCAGCTGTAGAAATTGAACTAAGTTCAGTTTAAATTGAAAACCTGTCTTTGTGGCTTCTGAGTTGATCAAATTTTGCTGCCACTTCATAAACATACATCGGCTCATAGCCAGTGCTAATTTCCACCTCTGGATGTAACTTAGATTGAATTATAATCTATTCCCAAAGCAGACTGCCTGATTGTGTTGCATGAGAATGAACTGAGGGCCATGAATTGAATACAGACAAAGAGTTAATTTTACATAATGAGAAATAGCCTTTGTTTATTTTTGTAGAGCACCACAAGTTAACGTTGTTATGAATTGGTGCTATTTAAACAAACTGCACTCAAACAAAATTGAATCCAGGTCTGACAATGGAAATCGATAGCAGCTGTGTACCTTTAGGAATCACATTGTGCGCAGTAAGATCAAATTTAAGACAAAAAGACTATTTTTTTAATATTTTTTTTTAAGGAATTCTTGTGTCTTTAAAAATGAGTTGAAATGAGAAATTTTTTACAGCACTTATACTCGTAGACCCTCTGGGAAGCTGCAGCTGTCTGCTCTCCCTCGTAACCTTTGTTTATTTTAAGCTCTGCTGAACGGAACGGAGCGTGGACAGCAGCTACGTAACTCGATTACCCAATAACTTGCCTGGGGAAATAAAGCCCTGTTTACTGTAAACTTGAAAATGAACTGATTGACAATAAAAACTGATCTCGGCAGGAGGAGCTGGTTCGATGAAAAATCACATATAACCTGAGCGGTTTGTGCATGCACCTTTTAAATATTTGAAACCCATTTATTTATGTTTTTTCATGTGGTTGACGAAATATGAGCGAATGAGTGCATGAAGCTGGCTTTGTTCTGTCACAGTGTTTGCATGCATCTCCTGCTCGTGTTCAGTCACCCGTAAATATGTGTGTGTGTGCATGTGTGTGTGTGTGTGTGTTACCCTTCTCCCAGGCCTCTGTATGGATGTGTGGATATTGGCTGCAGACAGCGATCTGGACTCATGTCAACAGGCTGCTGCCACACATCACTGCCCCTGCTAATTAATTGGCTTTTAGTTGAGGATGTGTTTGGTGCATTGTCAAGTTACCCACTGCTGTCCCCGCATACATTTCTCTGTGGTAACATTTTATAATACTATTTATCTATAAGTGATTTAGAACTATTAATGAAGATTTATAGTGGATGAAGGAGTGGCCAACTGTAATTAAATATTTGTTTTTCTTTTCATGCGCTAAATTTCTAAAATGGACAAAAGCGCATTTTCAATACATTGGAGCACAACAGAACAGTAATCTTATTTCAGTCGTGCAACTCATGCAGCTTGTAGAAAGTTTGTCCATTGTGGAACAATGAAGGATATTTCTATTCTTTTTTTTATTCTCACAAATTACTTGCATACAGAGTGACATATTGAATTAATTTAGATTATAATGATTTAGAACTAATGAAAACCCACAATTCAGGCTACTCAGAAATGTTTGCATGTTTGTTTTTTTTTCCCAAGAAATTATCTTTAATGACAATGTTCTGTTATGGTCATGCCATAACCTACATCGTGACAGGGATGTTGTTCAGCAAACTTATTGCCACCATTGACAAGAAGGATGAGCTGAAAGTGTCCATTGCTAAAGAAGCTGGCTGATAAAAACGTAAATGGAAGTGTGATGGGGGGAAAAATGCACAAGCCTCAGGGATATGCCTGCAGGCCAAACATGGTTGTAAAGAAAATACTTTTGAAGATTTTCATAGAGATTCACAAGTTGAGTGTTGCAGCTAGAGTTTAAAAAGTTGCCACACAGATTTAACCAAATTCCTAGTTTGAAAGCATTCCTGCACCAGTCCGTGACAGAACTGTTCCTCAGTGGTCCAAAGTCCTTTTTCAAGTCAAAGTCAGCTTTGCATTTGTTTGGAAAATCAAGTTATCACATCTCTGAGGAAAAGTGTAGTAGAAGCACATCATCAGATCTGCTGGGACGTTTCTGCATAAACGACTAGATGAACCATTGCAACAGAAGACGGTCCACTCTGCTCTATCAAGTCCAAACATATTCACATCTGCTTACACTGCAAACAGTACCGTCACCTGGTTTAATAATAATGCTATCACTGTGTTCGGCCAGCAAACGGCCCTAAAACCCAATAAGAAATCTATGGATTATGTTCAACAGGAAGAACAAGTACACCAGAGGCAAAAATGCAGACTCAACCTGGGCAGTGCAAAGATAATTCATGCAAAAGCAACATAGTGTACAGCACATAGACATACAGTCGGCTGATATTTCCGAAAGATAGTAAAATGGTAAAATTTTGTTTAAAACTTGTTTTTTTGTTGTAATTAACACTAACTGAAATAAATCCCTAGAACATACTATCTGTGTAATTAATAGATATGTTTTTTTTCAGTTAATTTATTTTCTGAAATAAATTTACTGAACATTTTCTTCGCTACACCTTTACATAGAACTCAGCTACCATCATAGGGCTCTTTTATTTCTCTTTCTCTTCTTTTTACTTAATATATTTCACCACTTTCTCATTTCTGAGATATGTTGTTGTGGTGTAAGATGGGTGGAAACATCTGGGTAGAAGCTTTCTGTATGTGGAGAAACGGACCAGCGTAACCTTTGCAAGGGATGCTTTGGTGAAAATGAGGGGAGCAGAAACGGTTTCACGTTCCTGATGAAGTGCTGCTGCAACGCTCTGCTGGACTGAAAATGGTGCCTCAACAAATTGACCAGGATTTCTTTAACTTGAGGACAAATGGTAATGTTTGATATTACAAGTATCCCTGAAAATGGTAGCAAAATTATTACAAATGCTAACAGCTTCACGAAGCAACACATAACGGAGCCGACTGCATTGTGGGTAACACAGGGAAACTCTGGAGGCCAAGAAATTTAATATCTGAACTCATTCTAACCTTTCTCTGCTTTAACGATTACAGTGTTATGAATTACCTTTTCTAGTTTCTACCCTGAACAACAACAAAAAAAAGTCTCCTATGCATAAAAAGGAAGTGCTTTGATTTCAGATAATACACTGTTAATAGTATTTTTCTTTTTTTTTTTTTTTTTTTTTTTTGGAGTCACAAGATCCTGTAAGGTAGACCTTATGAAATATTGAAATTTCTGAGCCGCTGCTGGCTCCTGTAATGTAAGTTTGGCTTTGTAGAATGTTTTGCTTGTAAATAAGGTTGGTGATGAAAGCTTTAAACGCTGTTTGGAGACTTCCTGGCACAAGCTAAGGACTGAAAAACGAAAATGCACACAAGATGCTCTACTTTGTTGCCAATTTGTTTAAAAGAGAAAGGATCATACTAAGCTGCAGAAGCCTGAGAGATTCAATATTGTAAAAAAAGTTTTGTCGTCTTACAGATTTCTTTCAGATTTTTTTCTTTTTTGTCAAACTTAAAGGATTCAGATCCTCAGAAAAATGTTATCAAAGATAACCCAAGAAAAGTTCATTCATCAAGGAAAAAAGTTAGAAAAGCTAACCTTTTTGTTTGCGAAAAAAACAAAAAAGCTTTGTTTATTAAATCTAATAACTGGTTGTGCCATCCTTTAGTGAAAGCTGGACATTCTGCTGTGTTTACCTCCATTGCTCTGATGCACAACCCAAGTGAGTCTGAACTTCATGTTACAAACTGATAGTCAGTCAATTTCTTTAAGAATATTCAGGTAGAGAGCAGAGTTCCTGGTTCCGTCAATAGCAGCAAGTTGTTCAGGTCCTCAGGCAGCAGAACATGTTCAATAAATCGTACTAGCACCACCAGGTTTGTCTACAAATCGTAGGACAATTTCTGTCTGAAATGTGGTGATAGGTAAAAGCCAAACACAAATGTGTGTGAATATGTCTTCCAAGAAGATCCACATTTGTGTTTTCAGTAAACAGAACACTTCCCAAAAGATCATGCAGATTTTGTCAGACGGTATTTTTTTGGTCAGCAGTGATACTGAACTAAAAACTCACTCAATTTCTTTCTTATTGTCAAATCCTGAACTCAGACTTTAACTGAGACAAGTGAGGCCTGCAGTGTTTTACATTTGTTTTCTTTTTTTCTTCTTCTTTCTAACCAGAAAATGTTATACTTCACATGATCTCAAGAGCCGAACTCTTAGGAAGTCTCACAGCTCCCTCCTACTGCAGCATTTTTGTATGTAATAGTTGTCCAATACCACACAAAGAAGTTCTATGTTGAACCCTTATTTTTGCAGGATGAATAATATTTTTCTGTCTCTCAATATTCTTTTGGAGTAATTTTGATAGATTGGCCCCTCGAGAGGAAGGTCACAGTTTTGTGTTTCCTCCAGAATAAGTCCGTATGAGGGCAAATACTTTTACATAAGACTTTATTTCATGCAACAAATTTAAATATGTTTGATCAAATTGATGTTCATGGCAAGTACAATCTTCCATTAATAAATATAACTTCTCAGTCGGAGTCTCTTCTTTTTTCCACCTCTATCCTACATCCTTAATACCCGTATCAATTGTGAAAACAGGGGGAAAAAAAACAGAACAAGTGTCTGAGTCATGTCTAACCTTTTCAAATCTCTCCTCCTCTCTGTGTCTTCCTATCTGCACAGATTAGTAAAGAAAGGAACGGTGGCCTGGCCCTGGGAGAGGATCGCTCTCCCTGTCTGCATGCCAACGTCTTGGCTCTGCTTCCCAGCCCGGCTTTGGCTCTGATTTTGGCTCAGCTTGTCTTGTAGAACTGCCAGGAGGAGGAAAAAAAGAGGTCATGCATCCACAAGCTGATCCCAAAAGCAGAAGGTGTCATTTCTGAGACTCTTAATAAGAAGGCCAAATCACTGGTGACAGTTGACGCTGAATGAAATTTGTAAAAGCGGACGAGATGGGAGGAAATTAATAACATTTCAAAACAGAGTTTGAGGTTTGTGTGACGTATTGTCTGCGCAAAAGGCTTTCTAAAGGACCTTTGTAGAGAACGCCGGTAAGACCACTCATTGACTGTCTCATTAAAACCCCAAAACTGAAGTTGTTGCTAAGATTTTCTTCACTTAAAAGGGAAAAAAACAAAAAACGAACAAACAAAAAAAAAAAACATAAAAAAACAAGTCAACATCAATACAAGAACAAGAGACTGAAAATGAATTGTTGTGGAGAGAAACCAGAGCATGAAGTATATATAGCAAGGGCAACAAAGAAAGAGACTTTTTTTTTTTTTTTTTTTTTGCCTTGAATTGGCAAAAATCTTTACAGGAAAGACCAGAGCACAAATTTAACGGTGTGGATGTAGGATGATTACATTCTGTCTTATCAGCGCTAGTGTAAACCTTACAGACTGTAAAGCCTTCTCAGTGTTCTGTGTGTTGGTATAATCTGTGACCATAATCAATCTGCCGTACGGAGCTTTCATTTGGTGCCGCAGTATAATCCTCAAGCTGATGGCGTAAAAGAACTAAAGCTAAAAGTTAATGGTTCTGTGCTCATTTAAGGTAATGTTGTTGACCGTGGGTGTTCACCATGCGTCCACCTGCAAATGTGTGTATAATCCAGTCTCTATGTATATAAACAGCATTTTCTTTCATGTAACTTAATGATATCTAGTATTTTGAAAAGGACATTATTGTATGCTAAGACTGCTCATTATGGGTGCTGATGGAAGGCCTTCATTATCTGCATTTATATTTGTCTATTAAAGTTTAATCACAAATGTATAAAGCGATGAGATTAAATGAACTCAGTCTTTAAAAGCCATAACTATTTGTGTCCTTATCATATTTTCTGAGTGGAGAGCATTTAAACATTCATGTTGTACAAGGAGCACTTTAATGCATTTAAAATGTTGTGTTTTTCATGTTTTGCATGAAAAAAAAAAAGCTGGAATAGCAAAACAAAACAAACAGGGTTTTGCTAGCCAAGTTCTGGGTCAAATATGGACTGAGAAAATTCTGTGTTAATTCATGAATAATTGTCATATATATATACATATATGTATATATACATAGAGAGAGAGAGTAGTATTGAGTCGAATCCTCGCTAAAAAATTGAGAGGAAAAATACAAACAAAAGCAGAAGTTACTGCAAAATAAAAAATTGAAAGGTGCTAATTAGGTCCAACGCAATCAATTGCCATTTAAAAATTACATAAAACAATTGCACATTTCTCCCAGGGCAGATTTAAGAAAACTCTGAAGATTGTATAGGATTTTAAAGTCTGAAAATCAAAGACATTGTGCAAAAAATATATAAAAAAATTTCACCCAGGAGTCTGTATTCTTCAGATTGACATGTCTAATAATACTAACATAAAAACTGTGTAAAATAGTGCTTACTGACACAACTACCTGCATACTTTAGGTCAAAACTTTCTTGTAGGCAGCCAATATTTTAATTCCAGTGCTCCATGACAGACAGAGGTCAGATGGATAAATGAGCCACAGACGTCTCAACATGTTGTAGAAAACCTCTGGTTTTACTTTTTGGGGCTTGTATGAACTTGTATACATCTAGTAGTTTATATACTGCATACATGCATACATATAGAATCATTTCATAACAAATGTATTTGTTTATTGTTCAAATAAGTCTAATCAATATTAAAATAGTTAATGGCCACCAATTTACGTGTCTCGGTGCAAAGTCTGATAAGATTGCTGCTGTACTTTTTAAATGACAACTTCTGAAGGATGCTGAGGTTCTTTCATAGACTTTGACCCAAAATCTGGTTATGATTTTGTAAATTATTTCCAATTATACACAACACAGAACAGGGTTAAATAAATTACACAATATTTTTTTTTTTTTTGTGTGTGATCAAATAAGTAGTTTCATTTATTCTGAATTTTATAGCAAATCCACATTTATAAAACAAAAGCTCATCTGCCATCTGTAGATGGAGTTTGAGAGTTTCAGCAACAATTGTACTCAAGGCCATATGTCTGTAACTCACTGTATAAAGTAAAATTATATAGGGTGTATAAACATAAAAATACTGCAGCTATTCCACTTGTGGAATCCCACAACGGTCCCTATTAGGAGCGACTTGTCAAGCTGTCAACCTATCCCTTAAATGGGTTCCCTTGCTGACTAAACGATGTTCCACGTGGGAAGGCTTGTTTCATCTGTTCACTGGCTCAAACAAAAAGAGCTGTTGTTTTCAACGACGACAGAAAGGATGTCAAAGCCAAACTAAAACGCCTTCATTTGTAAGGGGGATAAAAAAAAACCTGAGAGGCAGTGTGGATCCAGTTCCGACATTCATTTAGAAAGCACTGCTGTGATAAACAAGGAGTAATATTTTACACAATTTCACGTTCTTTCCAAGCCAACAGTCATACACTTTCATAGGGGTTTGTCGATGACAGATGTATTTTTAAATGTTTACTCCTACACCTGTTTTTTTATTTCCCCCCCTCAAAGTGAATGAGTGTTTAAATTTGTTTCTCACAGACATTTTTTTTTTTTGTAGAAATATTTACATCTTCAGGCAAGAGATTAGCATAGCGCTGAGTCATGTAAATGTACACCATGAAACCGAGCGGTCTCAAATTAACAGCTGATTTAGAAAAAAATGTTTACAGTCTGTCGTGAATAAGGAGTGCTAAATTAAACCCTGCCGAATGTGTTATTGCACAATGTGGTTGATCCATGGGATGGTGGGCTCTGGAAGAAATTACAGTCATTTCTGGATGTAGCTGACTGGTCTGGGCTTTAGAGAATATACAGTAAAACTTGAAACGCTTGAGAATGTAATTAAAGATTTCCTCATAAGCTTGGAACAGTAACATCCTGTTTGATGTTTTGGCACATTTCCTTTGCATTTCATTATGCATTATTTAATTGGAATAACACCAAGAAGAAAAAAAAAGTACAACTTGTTCCTATTTAGGGCATGTCCACTCATTTTAACTTAAGTTTATATCTCTGACTACCTCCGTCTGAAAAAAAAAATAAAATACATGTCAAAGAATACATCAGCGCTTTGTTCCAGTTGTCACCGCACTGACAGTATTTACATGAAAGTAAGTCCACATCCCACACACCTATCAAGCGGCTCTCCTTTTATCTGTTCCTGGCAATGCTGCAGTCCTTTTTAAATTATAATATACCCCTTAAAGTTTACAGCACATGCTGTTCTATTTCACTTCCCAAGACAGGGAATACAGATACAGCGTTTGGCTAAGTGAAAACAGAAAGTGGGTCTGACCATGAAAAAAAAAAAAAAAAGAGAGAAGAAGAAGAAAATACTATTTTAGTTTCAACAAATATCCAAACATCAACACTGAATGTCAGGCTCACAGCCTGAGATTCTAAACTCTAAATAAATGAGTATACCAAGAGTTTCTTATCTCGTATTAATAACATTTCATGGGTAAAAATCTATCAAAGGCAAAGCTGAGCTACCACTTATCCAGCAGGAATAGCCTTGGTAGTCCGTACCCCAGGAAAAACAACCCAGTATTTATATTTTTATTTTTTTTTAAATATATATATATATATATTATTTTTTTATCCAAGAGGCACAGCACCGCTTCACAGCAAGTGAACCTGATAGGTTTCATTTGCATTTTCTTTTGAAATTACAAAATATGCTTTAACTCACTCCAGGAGAATGTCTTGGTTTGGCTTGACTCCACGGCTCCTTTTTTATACCTTCAGTCACTTACATCTCTATATATTTTAGATTGGACATGAATAATTTAGTGCTTAGCAGAGTGCACAGCAGGATCATTACAGGAAGCCAAGTTGTAAACAAACTCCAGTATTTGTACTGGGGTGATAATGAGAGTCTGATGGTGTTTCTGTGTAACAGTGCTTCACAAGATTATTCATCTCTTCATATTTTGTCATGTGACATGCACAGCGTTCTGTGTTTTCATTTGAATTTGATCTGATGTACCAACACAAAGAAGCAATTAATTGTAAGGGACGGAGATAGTTTTCACTTAAAAAAAAAAAATACAATCAAGAGTGACTTGCAAATATATTCAGCTCCGTCTGTCAATACTTTATAATGAGACCTATCACTGTTATTACAGCTGCAAGTCTTTTTGTGTTTTGTCGCTTTTTGCTGGGCCTGTAAATGGACTTTTCTCTACAATGCCTTGCCAAAACTAAACATATGTAGAGTATAGTTGAACATTTTTTAAGTCTTGCCACAGATACTCATTTGGGTTTAGGTCAGACTTTGTCTCGACCATTTTAAGATAATTCTAAAGCACTTTGACTTCATGACTTTGACTTGGGTTGATCTCCAGTTACAAAGCAAAACTCCATCCCAATCTCAAGTCTGTCAGAGCCGCAATCATTTTTTGTACAGGGTTATCCCATATCTCACTTGAACTCTGAATCAATATCTTTGTCGCTGTTATAGTATGAAACTCCAACTCCCATGCTTCACTTGTGAAAAATCGTTAAAGTAGATTTTTATGGCTTTCTTTGGAAAATGGCTTTCTTTATCAGACCATATTGACGACAGCGGCGAAGATGGTCGGCGCTTGCCCCTGGTTAGATTCCCGCTTTGTTGTCCTGGGCAGGGACACTTCACTGGCCACTGCTGGAGGTCAGAGGCACCAACAAGCAGCCGCGCCTCTGTCAGTGTGTCCCAGGGCAGCTGTGGCCAATATCAAGTGGCTTCCTACTATCAGAGTGTGAACATGTGTGTGAATGACTGAAAGTAGTCTAGAGCTTTTTGGGGTCCTATAGATTTGATAAAGTACAAGCCATTTACCATCAAATGCCAGATTTTTGTAGTGTATAACTAAGTAGTGTCGCTTAGGCAGATTCACACATACACACACAACCACTCAGGTTATTCTTTTTACTCGTTATGTGACTTTATTTATGGGAATCACAGTTTAGCAGAATATGCACACCACACCAGACTTTCTTATTTCTGAAAACATGTGATATAAAAATCATTCTTTCCATTTTGTGCAGCTTTTGCTGCAAAATACTTCCTGCCGATGAATCAAGTTTTGATTCAGTTAGTTTGTTGCTCACTTTTCGGTTAAAAAAATTAAAAAAATATGAGTGACTGATTATACAGTCGGCTTCCACAAAGGCATTCAGAATTGGCAGATGAAGTAAAGGTTCTGACATGTAGAATAGGCAAATAAACTCATCAAAATTCAAACTCCCTCTCTTCATACCCCCACCTCCTCCGTTCCATGTGAAAAACACACACACACACACACACACACACACACACACACACACACACACACACACACACACACACACACACACAGGATATCAGCAGTTCTCTCAGGGAATGTAAAATGCTGAGAGGATGTGTGTGCAGGACACATCCACTTCATGCTGCATAATTTAAAAATATATCTGGGATTTTACTGGTGATAGGGCTAATGCAGGGGAACAGCAGTGGACAAGCTCAGAGAAAAGGAAAAAAAAAAAAAACGATTAAAGCTTTTTTTGTAGGAGGGTAAAAAAAAATGAACTCTGATAGCATGCTGTCGATATTTGATGTTAATGCTAAATTTTATGGTTGTCTTCCAGTGCAATTTAGGTTTTTCAGACACAAACCATCAGATGTGTGTCTATGTGTGGAGCAAAGTACTTAGCTTTACATCTTCAGAGCGCAAAGCACAATCAAAGTAGCTGGCAATCCTTTTTTGTCCCGTGCTTTTGCTTATGGTTGTCTCTTTCTCAGCGTGTAAATAAACAAGGCTGTGTGCTTGAGGAAATGATTGGGAAGGCGTAAACAGTCTTGAACGGGAAATCTTGCTGGGGGAGCAGTTTTTTTTCTCTCTCTCTCTCCCTCTCCCCTTTAGTGAATCCTTATGGTTTCCAGTTTGTTTCCTCTCTTTACATACATCTAAGAGAGGAAAAGCAGAGGCGGCAGGTAGTGGAGCGGTTTTGGGGCCATGGGAATAAGAAGGCGGCAGGTAGCTGTAAATTTCACAGTTGATTAATGAGTCAGTGGGATGATGTCTCTTATCAACACTCTGCACATGGCTGAGAAAGAAGAAAGGTTTACCGAGGATAGCAATGCTCCAATCACAGATGGCTCCCATTGCTGTCCCATCACCCCTTTCTTTGCTCACCCACCTGTTTTTGTAAATGTTCTTCTTCTCTTCTCCGATGTGTTGCAGCTGATGAAACGCGCCACATCGCGTGAGATAGGGTTTTTTTTTTTTTTTTTTTTGCTTGGGAAAGTCGTGATACATCTGTTGTGGAGTTCTCAGTGTGTGTTTGCTGGATGATCAACACAGGAACTGATGCAAAGTCTTGTAATGAGCTGGTAATATGACTTATGTCATCCTGTAGAAGTAAAGAGTAGTCTGTCAGAACCCAGCTATAGAGAAAAAAATATGTTTGAATATATTTAACTCTGATGTTTTGCATGAATCGGTGTTTAAAACACAGTTTCTTGCAGGTATCCACCTGTCTCCTTGAACTTTTCCACATTCTGTCCTTTACAGCAACACATTTCAGTGAATTCAACTGGTGTTTTGTCTTGTAGATCAGTACATTAAAGAAGTCAACTTATTGGTTCAGTCAACATTTGTAATTTAATTTCTGCAGAAATAGATGTTCTGTTTAGGCCTCAAAGGTTCGGTAAAGGGCATTAGTGATGAAAAAACTAAATATAGAACAAAGTTAAGCAATACATAATGCTTTCATCTCGAAATTGTCACATTTAACATCTGAAAATGAAAAAACCCGGAAAGACATGTCCGTCTACATTGAGTGACAGATTGGGTGTGTCGAGGTTTAATGAGAGAAGCAGCAAATTGGTCAACATGAACTCTGGAGGAGCTCCACAGCTCAGGTGGGAACTGTCCACATGGAGGTGATGCAAGAAGAAATTCGTGTTTTGAAATGAAGACAAAATAACACAGTGAGCATCTTTAACTCAAAGTACTTTTAAAACAATATATGATGTCAAAATATCTTTATATGATGCGTTACACGCCTGTCACACATATGTCCCAGGACTTTGTCATGTGTACTGGTCTTCGTTTTGTTGTTTTTGTTATCAGCTTTTTTGTGTGCGTTTAAGAAACATCAATTAAACTTTGTCCCTGACTTCCTTCTAAGATATTCTGCCAGTGCTACATAAACAAGAAGCAGCTCAGTCCCAGAGGTGCTGCCTGAGTGTAATAGTTTTTTTCTGATTGGAAATTACAAACCATGTTGAACTAACTGACATTTCTATTTTATGAAAATGAACTCCACTTTTCTCATATTTTCTAAATATCAGCTTGTAATCTAATAAACACCTTAGCTAAAAATATACTTCCTATGTAAGCATGCTGTCAAATTCAATTTTATTCTCAAATTTCTTTATTTTCCAAAATCCCCCAAACTCCTTTTTGCTACATTGATATTAATAATGGTTCATCACAGCATGGAGCATTTTTAAATCGTTTTAAACCGTATTTCAGTATAGTTTATAGGGTTCACATTTTTGCTCGATTTACAAACTTTTTTTTTAGTTTGATAATGTGCACAAACATCTATGTCTAAAAATATTTAGAGCAAACTGTTGTTTCGTCCAATAGAGAAACTATATCAGAAGAACTTATAGATTTAACTTTAGCTTGTGTCTAAATTAATTTTTTGTGTGTTTTTGTTGTTTACTTCTCAGTGGAAAGTGCACTTTGCGGTTTGCAAGAGGTTGTGTTCTGAACACAGGAAATATTTAAAGAAAAAGAATGCCCTGGTCTGATCTGAGAAAATGTAAAGTTTTTTGGTGGAGATACTCATTACTCTAAATCTACTATCTGCACAGTATTTGCAACAACATGCAAGGACAGGAAAGCTGTCGTTGCTGCAAGAGGTGAACATGAGATGGTCAAATACACACTTGTAATTACAAATATTAGGTTTTTTCTTTCTGCAAGAAGGAAAGTAATATTTGTAATTACGGTGAAACTGAGTCTACCAAAGCATATTTTTGTGCCTTAAGGGCAGTTTTTACATCCAAACCTAAATCCAATTTTAAGCTTAAACTATTTCACAAAAATAAATGTGCAAGAAGTTCAGTATCTATGGCAAAGATGATCAAGCACTGAAAAAATTGGTTCTACAAAGTATTGACTAAAAGTTTGAGACACATACATACTAAGCATTTTTAGGTGATTTTTTGTATTCTTAGGGTACAATGAAGAAATACAGAGCAGCAGAACAGGATCTGAAAAACAACAAAGTATTTATACTAACTACTAATTCACATCTCCAGCTTCTGGTTCTTTGCAATTATTTGTAGAATAGTTTTGAATTTATAATTTTCCTTCCACTTTAAAATGATGTAGCTAATGAAAGTAACATGAGAAAATGTGAAAAGCGTCTGTCTACAATGCTCACATGTGTTAGCTTTTGTTAACTATTTATGGGATGCACTAATGGCTTCTAAAACCAAAGCCATACAAGCTCAGAACTGCACTTCTTTTGACACCAGGGTTCATAAATCTGTGCATAAACATAATAATAATGTTTATGTACCATAAACATAATATAAAGAAGACAAAGAAAAAAAAACATATTCCAGCTGACAAACAAATTTAATGTAATGGAGTTCCCCCACTGATATGCATAGCAGACATGCTCATGAGATTAGATATCTCTTTAATGCCAGAAAAAAAGGTGGGGGGGGGGGGAAGAAATAACAGTTTGCTTTTTGTCTGAAGCAGTAAACCACATTATTTTCTCTGTGGTTCATTTGTTCCAGAAAAGGTGTTAGTATTTTGTTTATAATGTGATAAACTCTCACTGGTTGATAGAACTGCACAATATTAGTGGCAGCTGTAGGAAACAGAAGTGATTAGAAAGAGACAAACGGCGTAACGGAGGAGCATACCGCAAAGCACAAAGCATTAGTCTCCCAGGGTAAAATATTTGCTGTCTAAAAACAACTGTCAGTCTTGCTTTAGAGTTTAAAGAAAAAAAAACTGAACTGAGGTGCTTTTTTTCCTGTTGTGGCACAGAGCTTGAAAGCTTTTCTGTTTGTGTCCTTGATCCATAGGACATACCGATAAAACATTAGACCATGCTGCTGCGTTGATGCTCCAGAGCAGGTCTGTCGAACTCATTTTCATTTCCAGCCATATCAAGATCATGAATGTCCTCAAAGGACTGGCTGTGGCAAAATGTATTGGAAAAAAATCACTTAACAGATTGTTAGAATATTGTACCTTTCTTTGGATTCAGTGAGTATTCATTTATTCTACCTTTATTAAACCAGGATAAAACTCTATGAGATCAAATATCTCTTTTACAGGGCTGTCCTGATAATGATACAGTTAATATTTATAGTATTTAACATCTTTTCACATTGGTGTAATTTGCCACTATATCATATATAATGCTACAGAAAAGAAAAGCTGCTTCATTGTAAAAAATAAAAAAATAAACTGTCTGTTAGCTTTTCACTGTGGTGTTTTGGGAAACATTTTAATCGGTTTTAGTTGGTCATGATGTAACAGCATTTATTAATGAACTGAATAGGACCACTTTTCTTTGTGAAGTGTTTCATGGTCAAATGACTTTGATAACTGCGTTAGGTTATAAGAACACCTGGGGATTCCTTCACACAAAATGTTTTCAAGAAACAAAGTGTTCTGTCAAATCCTTAAAAAGATGTTTGAATTAAATTCTTGAGGACTGTGAATAATTGAAATGGCAAAATTTTATTAGATGTTTGTAATACCATAGCTGTCTTCCAAATGGAAAGTTACAGAAATGTAAAGTTAAATGACAACTCTGCCACAGTAGGACACAACTTCTCAAATTGATTGTTCTTTGAAATTAGAGTATCTTTGTAACTACCCAAAACATGAACAGTTCCCCCCGCCCAAAGGTTAATACAAAATCCATCAATTAATGTCATTAAATTTCAAATTTGCATCAATTAATGTCTGAAAAATAGTGAATGGAATAATCTTTAATATAACAAACTGTAAAGACTGTCAGAGGCGCTGTCACAAAGACATCTGTGGTTTCTGTGGAGACAATCTGAATCAAACTTCTAGAGACGATTCAGATCGGCTCCTGTGACACATATATATATATATATATATATATATATATATATATTTTTTATTTTTTTTTTTATTTTTTGTTTTTTGTTTGATGCCTTTTGCATCTCTTGCATTTGTGATTGATGAGAGGATAACAGCGCCCTGCCACTGAAATAGATCCAAATTGCTCGCGTCTTCTGGAGCTGATTGATGTATTTAGTGCAATCTGCTTCATGAATCCAGAACGGAAATAAAGCAAATAGCACAGACTGCATGTGTTGTTATGGAAGAGATTGAACTGCTTTCCTTGGAGTGCAAAGTTATATTGATACCAAGAAACAAGAGGATATTTTTTTTTCTTTAAATCAGTTGTCTGTGTCTGAGAAGTAAGAATGCAAACGTTGTTTCACTTAAAAGAAGAAAATCCCAGAGATAAAAGACGTTTGTGGTGAAAATAAAAACAGAGCCCAAATACTCTTCGGGGCTTCTTTGTATTGCGAGAAGAGTGGACAGCAGGAATGAACCAGACCACTTGAGATGTAATTCTTTGCTCCATTGAAGAAAGACTGGACATGTCTATCATCAGGACCCAAAGTGAAGATAAAAAAAAAATAAAAGACAAGAGGTATTGAAAGAAAGGCATCAGCCAGAAAGAAAAAGTGCCGGAGAGAACAACGTACCAAAGGAGAGGAGTTGAGCTAGTGGAACGATATAGATTCTGCCGTGGCTGTACAACTTTGACTGGGTAATGCTCAACCCTCTGCATCTCGCATGTGGGACGGTTATTGATGGTGCCGTCATATTCGAGCAGAACATCTGTTATGAAATTCTTCTGTTCTTATTGGATTCGGTGATGGGATCTCTGCCTCTCTCCCTCACAGCTGTAGACTTGCTCCCTTATTGCGCAGCCACAGCCATCCAGGGGAATCCAGATACAGTATGCGCACAATACATGGTGCCATATGGAGCTTGGCACATGCATGCATTATTCCCCCTCACAACATTAAGGCCGCTGTTTACACATCCAGGTCTGGCCTGTAGTGGGAGTCCTTTATTGCTTTTCCTTCCCAGAAGAACTCTAGTTGCTAAGCGTAAATATCACTCTTCCAAAACCCGAGTGCAAGCACAAGAGAAAAACACAGGAGTGGAAGCAAAAAGCATAGGTGGTATCATCAGTGGCTGCTGGTAAAATCCAACAGCAGATGGCTGATGGAAAGGGTTTATGAGGGGTCAGATCAGGAAACTGGTTCAGTCAAACAGAAGAACTTACGATAAAATGAAGTATAATAAATTATATAGCATGGGGGGAAATGATCAGGATTAAACTATACAAGTGTCTAAATCTTACAGTGGCTTCTGGTCCCAAGAATTGGGGTTTGTCGCCAACTGGAGGAGCTTTCGAAAGAGGGAGAAATGAAAGATGAGAGAGCGAGAAGGAGGGACAGCACAAGCAGAGTGAGGAGACAGAGTATAAAATTCACATGACAGGTCTGGTTATCTTGAATGCAAATGCTGGCTATGTGTTTGCTGGAGTGACACATTGGTTCTTTTATTGATAAATTGAGGGCCGCTATGCTATATTGCGACCAATACACTGCTGGAGCCTGGGTAGAGAACTCTCACTAAAAGCATAGATGATGACAGACTGTTTAGAGCGCTCCTCATTATTCTTGCGCCTCCTGGCCCAGCACGTTTATATGTTTATGACGTCCAGGCAGTGAAAGATTCATTATTTCCGGTGTCCTTGGTAAATTAAAATGGTATGGGTGGATTTTTTTGTTGTTGTTGTTGTTGGGGGTTTTTTTTGGGTGGGGGGATTACAGAGCTCCTAGAAATATGCTTAGGCTTTTTCCACTTCTGAATATGAATTTAAAGAAGATAGCATTTTAAGATATTCTGCCAACTACACTACAAAACACGTGACCAGATATAAATCAGTTCATGTTAGATTGCCTGTCTTTCTTCTGGACTCTTAGTAGATGACTACATAATTTCACATTATGAGGTGTAAGGATGGGAATGTTGCACAATAACGATTTTCAAAGTGGATTTTTCATGTTGATTAAAAATGTTGTAATAGTCCCTCTCATGAAGCAGCCTCCAAAGCTGATGGATATTTCCTCACACTTGGATTTGTCTAAAAGTGTAAAGTCTGCAGAGTCACTGTGTAAAATTCTCTGTTACATACATGTTTGTTGAAATGGTCACACTGTACCTCTGTGGTCTCCCTATGGTGAGAGGGACACAATGAACTGATATAGTCACACAATGTTGTCCATCAACAGAAATTGTTGTTTGATATACATTGCCTTGTGAAAGGATTCATATCCCTCAAAACAAATTCACACACATGTATTTCAACGACACATTTGTTTATGTAATTTACCCACTTTATTCTGGTAACTCATGATTGAAATCTATTTCCAACTTCTAAACCAGCATTCTTACATGAGATCATAAGCTTTATTTTTTTCTTTTCTTCCACAAATACATATAAAAAAAAAAAAACATAACCCTTTAAAATAATGACACAATCATAGCTGCACATTCATCTTCATCAGACTGGGAGGAAGCCATGCAAAAATGGCTCCTGATTAAGTACACTACAATTTGTAGAACATTACACTCAGATGTGTATCAGTGTGTACAATGTTATAAGGTTGGTCTCTCTTTTCTTCAATACACTCACACACAACTACAGAAGCCCTGACAAGCAAATTACTTTTTTTTTTTTTACAAACTCATTTTCTAAGTGTGACCAAATTATCCTTTTTTCTCACAATATCAAAACTTATCTGCAAGTAAAAAACAAAAACAATTCTCGATAAAAAAGTTTTATGATTTTTCAGGGACAGCATTTCTGAAAAAGTGTGTGGAGGGGGAATAATACATTTGTTGTGATGTACACAATCCGACAAACAGTGCTTCTCCATCAAGTCTTTCTGACAATTAAAAACATGTATATTTGTTAAATTGCTGAAGCCACATTCTTTTTCTCCCCCAAAAAGCAAAAGAGGGGAAAAAATTGCTTCTACAAACCATTGCTAAATAATTAGTTGCTGTCACAAGTTTAATGAATTCTAACATGGCAGGAAGCCACTTGTGCAATAAGTCCATCCAACTATTTGTGCAAAAGTACCAAACTGGAAGAGACTTTAAAAAAAAGCAGCAACTGAGCAAAGTTGTTGGTCGCTTAAAACCAGAGTGGGCGCAAAGCATGCCAAGGATCACAGTGTGCTAAAGTCAAAACCTCTTAGCAGAGGTATTACATTAACTTCAGACCTTCAAACTTCATGCTCAGATTAGCTCAAGAATAGTGTATAGAGAGTTCATGGAATCAGTTTCCTTCGCCCAGGAAATGCATCCAGGTCTTACACCGCCAAATGCAAAGCAAAGCATCTGTTGTAGCAGTATATACCATGCATTACTGGACTCCAGAGCAGTGAAGACAAGTTCTCTGGGGTGATAAATCACGATTATCGCAAACTGCCAGATCTTGATTAAATGCAATGTGCCAAATATAAAATTTGGCGGAGGGGATAGTAAATCTGGACATATAACTTTTATTAAGAAAAAATGTTTTTGCATATTTATTAAACCTGTCACTACGTCCTGACATCATAATGTGAGACAGAACAAACAAGCTCCTCCAACTCCGTTTATCCAGGACAGAACACAGTACACCTAATTCTCTTAAAAGAATTAAAATAATAGAAGTAGTAGTAAAATTAACATCAACAAAAGTAACTAACCAATATAGAAACGGGAGACAAAACTACAAGCGGCGGTTGACATTATGAAGATCAACATAACTGGTTTGTTTTCAATCAATGCTTGAGTTTCTTTAAGCTTTAGACAGAACTAAAACCCTCCTCCTGTATTCGGTTGTTTTTGACTAACCTGTGTATTCCTCTAGTTAGTACTGGGAGCACTGGGAGAAGCCAGAGTAACTTGTTTTTTGTTGGGGGGTTTTTCCCCCACAGATTATCCGTTTTATATCGTACGATCAAAACATAGTGATAATTTTTCAAAAAATACATAAAAAACATACTGCTTTATGAAGTATGTAATTTTTATTTTTTTTATTTTATTTATTTTTTTTTTTTTACAAAAATTACATATCTCTACTTAAGATATAAGGTTATTACTCAGGCTGTTTTCTTCTTCCTCTAGTTGCAGTCTGGAAAAGAGTACTAATATATTTTGGACAATTCCACGCTCCTATTTTAATCAAAATGGTGTCTGGCGATGCCCCCTTCCAGTTACACTAAGCCTGCTTACAAACGCTGACAGCAGGGACCATAAGAACATTGATGAGGAAATTTGGCACGAAGGAACTTGGCCTACCCAAAGTCCTGACCTCAACCAGACAGAGCACATTTGAGATGAGCCGAGTGGAGACTGCGAGTTTGATCAGTGCCTCTCTGGTTTATGGTCAGATGCTCCCACAAAACAGTTTCCTAAACTTCGTGGCCTGCTTTTTCACACATTTTAAAGCTATTATACTTGCATAAAATATGTCAACTCGTAACCGCCGCCAGGATTTTGAGACTGGGATTCCCACAGAAATCCCAATATGTGTGGAGGCAAGCATCTAAATACTTATGTCAGCAAAGTGTATAACTGAGACTGCTCCAAGGTGGAGAAACAAGGCACGACATGTAGATGTGCAACAATTGATCATCACTGCAAAGTCAAGTTGGAGGAATTTTCAAGCCCCCAAGCTGTGATGTTGATATGAAGGCATTGCATGTGAAGCTAGGAGAGGTCAAAACAAGTCACCTCCTGTTTTTACAGGATATATTTTTACAGGAAATATGAGAAAATTGCTGCTTCGTTTAGAAGTATGGGATATTCCTGAGAATATTTCTGTTAGCTTAACATTCTATCCCTACATCCGCTGCTTATTTATTTTTCTTTTTGGGGAGGTCAGGGAATGAGCGGGGAGGTGATTGCATCCTATCACACTCCATCATAATTGTTAACGTGCAGCAGCAAGTTAACAATTATAAACGTACAACCAAATAAGCAGAAGGTAGTTCAAATCCATGATTTTCAAAGTGTCGGAACAACTATTTAATAGCCTAAGCTGCATTCGCATAGATAATTTCATGTATTTGTACAAAAAAAA
>NW_015112710.1:259273-275578 GCF_001443285.1 Poecilia latipinna | reverse complement strand
ATGTGAAAAAAAAAATTTAAAAAATCAACTTTTCTTTCTAAAAAAAATTTTTTATTTTTTTAAAAAAAAAAAAAAAAAAAAAAAAAAGGGTGTGAGGTGCACTTCTGGTCAAAATCTGAGGGAAAATGTTACAAGTATTCATATGACATACTACTGCATAGTTACCTGCTTTTATTAGTTTCAAAATAAAAAAAAGCAGAAAAATGAGTGCAGAGAAAAGAAATATACAATTTTTTGACAAATGACAATAGACAAATTACATATCAGCTCATAAGTTTTAGACAGCTCATCAAAATGAAAAATATGTCTACATAGGACAGATTAGTAAATAACCCCACTGCTCTTGTTGCTCACTTCAAAAATTTATTTCTAAATGCTTAAAGCAAGTGTTTTTCAGCAGACTCTTGGGAATATCTTCCCATGGTATTAAGATGGCTTTTTTTTTTTTTTTACTTTTCACGAAATCCATCCTCAAACATTTGTGTGACTCTTTGATCAATTGGAAACTTGAGGTGGTCAAAAAGAGGAACAAACTTCTGCAAAAAATACATTTTAAGAAGGAATCAAACTAAGGTATTGATCTTACCATCCTGGTATCGATTTGATGCCGATTCTGAACTGGTATCAATATTATCGATATTTTGGATTGAATTGCTCACCTCTAGTAACAAGCATTACTGTGTGTGTAGTGTACATAAAGAAGCCCGCCTCCCATCTGAATCAAAAAGTAGTAATCAGATGTATTGAATATCCAGTAAATCAGAAGGAATATGGATTATGTTCAGCCAGACATTTTTTGTTCTACTTTGTTTTCCTATTTTTTGGGATACAGGTTATCAGGCAGATAGTGAGAACACCATTCCCAACATCAATGTATGAGCACTGTGTAGCGACTACAACTCTAAACGGAGCTATTCTATATTTTAATTAAATGTTGAGGCACCAATAACCCGATTTCTTTTCATTGTCTGCACCGTAACGCTTAGCATTACGTTAGAAAAGAACGTATAGAAAAGAACAGCACATAACTTTATTGTCCCACAATGGGGAAATTCAGGTGGGCCAGCATCAAGATAAGTGGAAGCATGGATATTCCAACATGTTCCTGGGCTGGGAATCAAACCCAGGACCTTCTTGCTGCCAGGCAATAGCTCTACCAACTACACCACTGTGTAGCCCATGCGCCATACATACAATTTAAATAAAACTACAAAAGAAGAAAACAAACCTTTGCAGATGTTTTTATGCGCATGACAATGTTGCAACTATTAGCCCAGTTCAAAGTAAATTACTTTAACTATACTTTTTACGTGAGTGTCATCTGAAACATTACTTTGAAATTTCAGTTTACATGGCACAGAGCATAGACGGAATAATAATAGTAATCCTGTTTTATATTGCACCTTCCATCACTCTGCATAAAATAAATATTTGCATTTGTCCAAAGCTTTTATTACATCCATATTCCTCAAAGCAATGAATGTTACTTGTGTCTATTTTATCCTATAGCCGTTCATTTTTAAAAAAATATATACTTTTGCTTGATATGCAGCTTGCTCTAAACCTCATCCCTTTTGGTTCCTGAGGCACAGCTTATAAATGAACAGTTCATTGCGTTTTTTTTTTTTTTTCTTTTCTGATGAGGTGGTGTTTCCTCTCATTGTGGGTTCTAACAAGGCTGCAGAGCTGTTTCCCCACAACCAATTAGAAAATTACTCTGCCTATGAATTACTATAGACTCAGGCTTCATCAATTACTCTAAAACAGAGAGCTTTGCTGCCTCAGCAGATTTGCTGTGACTGGGGTGGTGGCCTTATTTATTCCTCTGTGTTAACGATTGTATCATCGCCAACTGCAAATAATATTAATGAAGTATAAATATTTAAGAGGGCTGCACAGCCACAACTAAGGGACAACAATTTTTTTTGTGAACTTGCAAATCGCTCAAGGGGAGCAGTCATCATAACTGAATTAAGTTGTCAGAAAATTAAACTGTACTGATGATGAATGAACATTTAATTTGCAAAACAATCAAATTTTACATTCCAAGCTACATGAATTAACTTAAATAAATAAGACTGACGTGTCCAAATACCAAGAGCAATTTAGTGTCAGATTTGTACCTCAGATGGAAGGCCGCTGGAACTCAGTGGGACTGCAGACAGAGATTTATTTAGAAAATTGAACATCTCAAAGAGCTCCAGGAAACACTGAGGAGGAGTTCAAGGAATTTCTGCATGGAACAGCAAGCACACATGTGTGTGTGTAGCCTCATGTAAGGGAATGCTGATGCTTATATTTTTAGGTCTTTGCCCTGGGCAGTTGTGCTACCCTGGTCCTGTGCTTTACGTATGCATTGAGGCATACAAAGAGAGGTGAATAGTGAAAGGAGGTGTGTTAGGGATGCACAGAGTGAAACAGTGAATTCTGAAGGCGCTTACGAATGAGAAGAGGAGATGTTGAACCTACAGTCTATCCGTGCCTGGCTCTTTCAGAGGTGAGCTCCAGGTTAGTATTCAGCAGAGGGCGTCGAGCTGAAGAGCAGCACTCATTGACCAGCAGACCCCAACTCACAAGGACCCTGCAGGGCCCCCAGCAGCTGTGGGCGGACGTGCTGCACAAACCCAATGTTGGGTCTCTTGTAACCGCACCTCAAGCTGATCTGCAGCACACAGAGAGCGAATAAGATGGATGGAGGAGGAAGTGCATCAAGGGAAGACGGAAGGAAAATTTTCAACTCTAAGAGATAATGAGTGCCGGAGTAAAAAATAAATAAATAAATGCAAGCGGCGGTGGGTGATTTCTTATAGACTGTGATTAGAGAGTGAGGCTATGTATGCACAGAGTGGAAGTGTATAATGTATTCATGTGTAAGTTACTAAAGAAAGGCAGTGCATAACAGATAGCTATGACAAGGAATGCAAAAAACAACTACAGAAAAACTAACAAGTAGGCTGCACTTTTTTTCTGTCTTGTATCTCAAAGTCAATTTTCTGGAATCTAGCTCACATTTCTTTTTGAATGTTGATGAATGTGATGAGCACCACATTTCATGAGGCGTAGATCTCTGCTATGTAGATGCACAACTCAGTTGGGATAATCTGTGGAAAGGACAACTAGTGTGAGCATCACAAATCTGATCTTCATTTAGCAAGAGCAGTGAAGAGAAAGCCGTAGTTCAAAGAAAGCCACTAGAAGTCACATTCAAAATTTCTCCACAAGCCGTGCTGGGGACAGTCCTAACGTGGAAAAATGTGTACTGGTCAAATAAAAGTAAAGCTAAACCATTTGGAACAACTTGCAAAATACAAAAACTCAGCACATTATTCTGAAAACGCTTTTCCAACTGTAGCCTGCAACAGCGGCAAGAAAATACTGTGGGGACAGAGCAACCTGGTCATAGTTGAATGGAGCTAAAAGGGTAATCCTTAAAAAAAAAATCTTTAGAGTTGCAAAGACTCAACTGTCCAAGTTTTTTTATGATTGGAAATATTTTGAGACAGTCATATTTTTCCATCTTGTAAGCTGGTGAAACATATAGGAGCCTTATTTCAGCTACTGCTTGGCAGTGTGTCTGGGGAAGGGCAATACTTTTTACTCTATGCACCACAACAGACTCCATCCACTCTAGCACTTTCTTTGGCATCTCAGTGAAAGGAATTGAAGCCATAGAAATTATGATAATGGAAAGTTTGGCATCTTAGTATTGATAATTCATTACCCATAATCAACTGAATAACTAAACATTTTTTCAGAAAACTAAAAAAAAAAAAAAAAAAAAAAAATACAGTTGTGTAAAATGGAGTTTTTATAATTCATTTTCAATAGTTAAGGAACATAAATGTTACAAATTAGAATTCCTAAAGTCATTAAAGGGGACATATGCAAAATCCATTTCTAAGGCCTTAAATACATTTTGTTTTGTCCTTGCAGTCAGTGCAGAAAAGTTTGGTTTAGTTTTAGATGTTTATGAGATATTCTTCAAAAAAAAAAACATGCATGTTACATTCACATGCTATTCCGTGCTGCTTAATCACAGAGAGCTACAGCTGTTAATTTGACAAAATATGTTTTCAGGGGTCTGAATATTTCTGCTAGGCCATGTCAGCGATTTTGTCTAGTCATTGAAAACATTAAATAAATAACACACCAGAAATATTATTCGTTCACTCTCTTGGACATTATTTTAAACTAAAGGAGACAAAAAGACAAATATTTATAGATTTTCCAACAGATAGGAATAATAGTGCATTTCCTAAGACATTAATGCTTAACTGGAGAAGCCACAAACTACCTTTACAGTAAATGGCTGTTTTCACTCAGCAGGATGCTGACCTTTCTGTGCTTCAAACCAGCATCACTGAAGACTTTCCCCCACTTGTCCCCTTTCCCACAGTTCCCCTTCTCGACTCCTTTGCTCAAATTCCTACTCCATTTCTGCCAGAGATGTGAGCATCGGTGGTGAGGACAGCCATGAGAAGAGACGAGGTGAGGTGACAGGCCTGAACAAAATGAGACATCCTTGCCTCAGGCTGTGTTTGATGTGTAACAAAACTGCATCGTCTATCTATTGTTTTTCTCATTATGCTTGCATTATTTCTCTCTGATTAACCTAAAATGTCAGTATGACCAAGTATAACATTTCTTTTAATTCATTTTACTGTGTGAGATAAATAGAATTACATCCCCTTCAGGCTTTACAGATGCCAAAAAAAAAAAAAAAAGGCTTCTTGGTGAAATCTGCCATGTTGCTGCTTTAACAAGGAGCCTCGCATGTGGATCTCCCCCTCTGGGTGCATTTTAGAAAATATGACATTCTTCAAAACATTTTGGCTTTGAAGGACAAATGAGATTAGCCTTCTGTGAGACGGAGAGGAAGTTTTGAACCTGTACACAGAGGAGGAAGGTAATGTTTCCACGGAAAGATGGAGGGGAGGGGTGATTAATAAGGGAGGTCAAGTGGACAGAAAGACTGAGCAATACACTGGTTGATGCTGGCAGATAATGGAGAAGATAATAAGACAGTAATGGACAAATGAAATGTTTCCAAAGAAGTGGGGCCTCCAAATGCTTCCTGTCAACAAATGTATTGATGTTCATGTCGTTTGTCATGGTTTTAAGTGAGCATTTAGGAGCAGACGGGAAGATAAAGAGTCATTATTTTGGCAACATTTCATGGTATTCAAACTTTGATGTGTTTGGTGTTTTGTCCTATTTTCATCTACAAGAAGCAAACAAAAGTGTGTGTTCCAGCAAAATCAAAATGCCATAAAGTTAATTTTTCATTTGTTGCCTATAATTTCCTGCTAAAAAAAATACAAAAATATTAATGACTCTGCCTGCACATCTTGCTTTTGACTAATTTCCATTTCAGCAAATGTAAACTACTGCAATGTTTTTTAATGTTTTTTTTTTTTTTTTTTTTTACAAAGTAGCCAGTAAGTCAAACATTTAGCCATAACTTTTACTGCACTTTCTAAAATTCTTCTTATTCCTTGAGCTTTTTCACATTTGTCACATTTATGTGTTTATTTCAGTGAGGTTTTTTTTGTGATGGGCCAACACAAAATGATTAAAAGGTGCACAAAAACGGATGATAATTTTGAAAAATAAAATAAAAAAATCTGAAATGTGGTCTCCAGGCACATTCGGTTCAACACTTTTTAGAACCATTCTTTTCTGCTGCAAATGTATTTATTAAATCAAATGGCGAACAGATGCTATGTAAACAGAAATGTTCCAGTCTTTCTATTGGATTTAAATCTGAACTTTGAATTGGTCAATATACCAATTCAAATGGATATAATTGAATTTACTTTAATTTGCCCCAGTTACAAGTTGTTTCCCTCCAATTTTGCATTGCATGTATTTTTCCAACAACTTGGTAGCCTTTCTATCCTCAAAAAGAAAATGTAATCACTAAAATGTTATTTCCCTCTGTCTTGGTTGTTATGTGCCTTATAAGGGGGATGTGTGCTTCTAACTTCTAAGGCTTCTTTACAGTAAAGGTTCCTGCTCTCCTTCCAGGCTCTGCCCTGCATCACACCAACCCACGCCCCACCCCCACTGCATGCAGGTCTAATGAGTGGAAGAACAGAAAAGAGAGCTATTGCTGACGTTAGCGGCTGAGCATTAGCCTGGACCAGGCCCCATGCAGACCCACTTATCTGAAAATCACCTGTGTTCTGCAGACAGTAAGGTCAATTATGTTGGAGCTAAACCAGTACCTCTCTGAACAAATCAGGGCGTAACGTGACCATCCGATTAGCCGGTTCCCTATCCAGAAAGAGTTCCTGTTATTTTATTGTCTTTATCTGCTTATAGAGGATAATCTTGTTGGACTATATTTTTTTTTTTTTTAAGATATAGTTTTGTCCTCACTTGCCCAGCAGGTTCAAATGCCACCAGTGGAA
Source organism: Poecilia latipinna (assembly GCF_001443285.1). NCBI lineage: Eukaryota > Metazoa > Chordata > Actinopteri > Cyprinodontiformes > Poeciliidae > Poecilia > Poecilia latipinna. The sequence goes on along the minus strand of NW_015112710.1, from coordinate 269,165 downwards.
AAAAAGGAAGCAGAGGTGTTTGATGTTTATTTGTGTTTGTGTGTCTGTGTTGTTGCTGCAAATCATTAGTTTCCTCTGCCTGTTTATTTCAGCGTAGCAGTCACAAAATTCATGTATGGGTTTATGTAGTATTTTTCCAAGAAATGAAGTCCATGCCACTATTGGAAACTTGTTTTATTTAAGCTCATGAGGCTCATCAGAAAACGGAAGTTCCTCCAGAGCTTCTTGTGTGGGCTGCTTCTGATCCAGAGTCTGGTTTAAACTTTTGACTTTTTGCCCTTATTTCCAACATTGTAATAGAGTTCCCTCTAACACAGAGGACCACGGCGCTGATCTGGACAACAGAGGCAGAGATAACAGTGACATGACATTATGTCAAGTAATTTATCCTTAACTTGCTGAAAGGACTGACAGTTTAAAGAGCCTCTTATTACGGTTTCACCGCCTTCCCATTCATCAAGATTATTTGCATGAAAGTGAGCCTGTCTGTTCAGATAAATGGACTCCCAGGGAATGTTTGATGTTGGACCTATAACACTTTCTTGCAACTGAAGAGATGATTTTAAAATAACCTACATGGCCTAAAAAAAGCTACCTCGGAGACAAAGGAAAGTAATCGGCTCGACGGTGAATGAGCCATGCCTCATTGTGTTGGTGCTTTCACTTGAGCATGTGCACCTGTGTTCAAGCCTGTGTCTGTTCTCCTGTAGTGGTCAACTCAAATTACACACTCCATCATCTGCTCTCTTCAGCCAGCAAGCTCATTTGGAAATGAGATTTGAAACAGCAATAAATATAGAATTATGTTGGAAAGAAGGGGAGAAGAGGGAGTGATTCTGAAATTATTTTGTCAGGGGCTGTTCCAGCTCACTATGGGCGTTTGGGAAGAGCCTGACAGACGTAATGGCGGTGACTAACGGCTAGCCAGTTTTTTTTTTTGTGTGTGTGTGTGTATTCAGGCCCCCCTTCGCTGAAAGCAGTATTTTCTCCACAGTTTGAAATCCTTTTTTTTTTTTTTTTTCCCCCTCCTGGATAATTATCCATTGTAGATGCCCATTCTCAGATAATGACTGCATCGCCACTGAGCTAGGAAATTAACAGGGAGCAAGAGTGCTGCAAGCACAATGGAAAGACTGCCCCCAGCGTCAGCACTCCACTAATTTTAAACAAGGAAAAGGGGAAAACTGTTGTTAGCACTTCCCTCCTGCTTATAAGGAATAACATAATTTCATTTTGTGTGTGTGATACAATCTAAAAGGAAGAGTAAAGAACAAATAATGCATGAGGTCTACAGTTAGAGTGAATGGCAACAGTGCCCCCTTGTGAAACAGATTTGCAACTTCTTTGAATAAAGACAGCAACTCAAGATTTGCAGTGACTCCCAAGTTTTTTTTTCTCCACAGTAGGTAGCTGATTTGTGTAGTTCAGCTCCATACAGTAATCACACTGTAGTCGCTAAAGCTGCACTGAAAAGGATAAAGTGATCAGAAAAGATCATGGCTGTTGTTCAGAGGCTTTATTTTAAACCACAACCTCAAATGGATTAAAAAAAATAAGTACATTAGCATGCAAAGTGAAATCGCCGTTGCAGCTGTTGCAACATTTTTATGAGTGCAGTTTCGCTTAACATTAGCTTTCTCTATAATTGTTGATGAAAGGATAGGGGGGCAGTTTTCTTACAGCTCTGCCCCTTTGCAAGCAAAACTCTTGGGTTACAATTTTTTTTTATTTTTTTTTTTTACGATTTTTATTTATTTAAGATGTTTTTATCTTGGGTACGAGAGTTGTCTAAATGCTTAACACCATCAATTTTTAAAGGAGACTTAGCAAAGCAATAAAACTGTCACAGCGAACAAACTCCACCTAACGAGATGCTGGACAAAAACATTTCAAAAGAAATTGACTATCGGTGTACTCTGCTATTCTGTTCACGATGCCCGACTGCGCACCTCGACGCAATTTATGGCCCTGTTACACTCCATATAATCCCTATTAGCAGATGCTTAGGACTTCTCAAAGCGGTTAACTGTTGTTAGCCCCTGAAACGTTAAACACCAAGGGAGATGGATAACTTTATATGAGCACTTTATGGTATGCAAATCACACCTGCAGGGCAAAACGGGCAGATGATGGCATCTTCATCAGAGACCTATCCACACTCCATGCATCTCCACTTAACCTGTGTCTCAAATGCTCTGCAATAAAAACTTGCGCTGTTTATTAAGCTCTTAGACCTTAATATGTTTTGTGTGGAAGTCCGGTTTCTGAAATATGGCTTGAAAGTAGAAAGAACAAAGCTCCTAACAAAGATGCGCTGTGTGACGTTCATGTCCTACCATTAACCTTTGAGGCTTTCAGGTGTGGGAGGGATCGGGAGGTGTACCGAGCAGGAGATGTGTGCGTAATTGGACCTCTGCTTTTATCTGAAGTCACCTAATCCTTTTTCGTCTTTGAAGACAGAGCTTTGGCTCTGAGCCCGACACCTTCAGCTTCGCGAGTGCGTTGATGAATTAAAGCCTCATCAAACTGTGGCTTTAAAGAGTTGAGTGGGGCTACACTAAATCAATACTAATAACTTCTTCATGCATTTGTGCAAGGTAGGGGAGGAGGCCTGGCGACAACAGAATTCTACGCTCTCAACTTTTGACACTCATCTGGTGTGTAGGTCACTCCGACGACTTCATTGTCCTCATCCAACCTGACAGACTGCTGCTCTGCACTTTGACTGCTTGATTTCAGACTCATTTATATTCTACCTTAGAAGGAAATCTTGGTGGAACTAAACTGCCTTTGCTCGCACAGAACAGCCATCACCTCTCTGAAGTGAGCATCTGTATGTGAATCTACAAACAGCTGCAGGGTTATTTCTTCAATCCAAATGCAAGGCTTATGCTGTTGCAGAAGAAGTTGGGTAGTATTGATCAAACTGTTGAAGACTGTGACCAGGTTTTTGGGGTTAGAAGAGAGAATATAAGGGGCCTTCATAGCTCAAATAGTGACTAATTATAATCTGGAAAGTGGAATGCCATCAATCAGCAAACTAAACACAGAACCATGAAGTGGATGGGCCACACAGCAGCAAAAGACCACACAGGGAGCAGCTATTATCAGCTACGAAGAGGCTACAATTTGCAGAAACTCACCAGAAGTGAACAATAACCAATTGGAAAAATGTTGACTTGTTGGATGAGTCTCAATTTCAGCTGCAGCTTTCAGAATTGGGGTAAACAACATAAACACTTGGGAGTCACTCTGCCTTTTATCAACAGTCCAGTCAGGAGATTTTATGTTGTGGGACGCATTTTGACCCTTAGCACCAACTCATTATTGTTTAAACACCACAGACTACTACAGTATTACTGACCTTGTCCATCCTTTTATGCCATTATGTGATGGCTACTCCCAGCAGGACAATGGACCATGTAACAAAACTGAAATGAGCTCAAATTGGTTTCTTGAACATGGCAATGACTTTACATCAATGGCCTCCACAGTCGGGGCATTCTAATCCTGAATACTGAATTAACAATTTTGCAATGAGCACAAAGTTTTCCACATTTAGATGGACAATAGTCTCCAAGGAATGTATCTGGAATCTTGTTAAATTCATGCTACAAAGATCTAGGGCAGATCTGAAGGCAAAGGAAGATCCAACCTAGTTCTAGGAAGGTGTATCCAATAAAGTAGCCTGTGAGCATGCATTGACGATGAGCTTGTTAAAATAGTTTGACAGCAAACTTAAGACATTAGGTCATTGTCTTATTTATTTATGTTTTATTCAAACTCACAACTCAAGTCTGTGTTAAATCAACCCATTACAAGGCTACAAAAATAACCCACATTGCACTGTTTATATCCGAGCAGGATTTAGCAATTATAAAAATTCTTAAAATTCACACATATGGAATAACGACCTCTAAAAAGAACATCTATGTTTCGCATTTGGTATCACTAACATTCATTTAGTGAGCTTCACAGGAAGAAATGCTCAAACAGGTCAACATGCAGGGGAATATCCTGTTTTCTGTTGTGTAGCCCAGCTCTCAGTGGAGTAATGATGTACTGGGGTTCAGAGGGCTGCCCTGCCCCTTCTGTACTGGCAGCGTAACTCAAGGCCCCTATGGTGCCTGACTCCCTGACTCGTGTCCCCTGCTACAGCGGCAGGGAATGAAACAGCCATACATCATAAGGCCAACTGTGTCCTCTGAGGCAGTGACAGACAAAGCCAACAGAATCAATAAAGCCTTAGCTCAAGCCCCACTTCTCTGCACTCAGACCTCTTTCCCTTCTTTTTTCTGTCTCAAACCCTGCCTCTCTTTTCCCTCACAACCTAAATTTCATGTCCAATTTTCTCTGCGGTTACACCATTTTTCAGGTGACATCATTTTTCCGTGTAGGGACTACAACTAATGTCAATATTATCTGTGTCTGCCCTTCGCTCAGTCCTCAGCGAACATGCTGAAACAGAGTGCGACTGGCAGCCTTGACAGGAGATGAAAAACAAGAGAAAGCAGCACTTCAGAAAGAAAGAAAATACCAAGGTCTGAAGATTACCGAAGGCCATTTAGCTTGTTAGTGCCTAGGCACCCACATCAGACAAATGCATACTTTGTTGTTTCACTGGGGCTGAGTGTTTCAAGTTGTGTAGGGGTGAAAGTTCCCCAAATTGACAATTTAAATGATGGAGGACCTTTGTAGCAACCCACAAACCATTTTAGACAGCAGTGGAAATGCTGTTAGAGAGATACGGGCAACACAAGGGAGTAGTTTGCTGTAATTAAACTGGAGCGTCAAAGTTAGCGCTGCTTGTTTACAGCAAAGGAGAAAACAATTCTTTTGGCATACAAGTTTAGGTTTCATTGATCAATGTTGATTATTGTAAGGATATGACCCAACTGAGACTTGACTCCATTACGGGAAATAATACTTCCACCTTTTCCTGGAAAAAGTCCTAAAGCTGTATGCCACACTATTTCTTGTCTTGACATATATGCTGGCATATCTAAGGAATTGCATCCTACCTGGCAATGCTTGAAGAAATAAAACACACTTTGTGAAACTTCAATATGTATAACAGTTATAGAGTGTGAATATGGGTTTTCATTTTTGTGTGTCTATATGTTAAGGTGAAATTTAAAATTCTGCGATATGCTGTGTCAGGATTGGGTACATTTCTTTTAAAATTTGCTGAGAAATGTTGAGTGTGGAGACTCATTTACTCTGTATGGTGAACTCATGTCAAGTTCAAGAAGCCAGTTTGTGATGGTTTGAAGATGGGAACACAATGGTCATAAGAGAAAATGGTCGTCAATGGTTTAGGTTTTGGTACTGAGAGACCCAAAGTGAGTGAAGAAACCATCTGTCACACCATCACCTCCTACCAGCCTGAAACTTGAATACAAGGATGCATGAGTCCACGTTTCCATGTTTTACACAGAATTCTTAGTCTAAAAGCTAAATTCAATGGACAAGACCATATTTTTCAGAGCCATCAATACCAATTTTTGTTCACTCTCTGCAAATTGCATCCTCCATGTGCTGCTCCCAGCTGACAGAAATGGCATCCAGTTTATTTTTATCCGGCTGAAACCCATATGCTACAAGGATCAACAGGGTATGCATTCAAAGATGGCTCAAGATGGTTATTTATGCTATTGCTAGGTTTCTATCACTGCAAAGCCATTTACCCATTTTCAGCTTACCTCTGACATCAGCAGAGCATTTTCCTCCATGCAATTGCTGCTCAGTGCATATTTTCTTTTTCTCTCTAAACCTAAGAGATATATAAATGCACTTAGTTGCTGCCATATGACTGGTTGGTTTGTTTACGTTTTCTTTTTTTTTCTTTTTTTTTATCTAATTTGGTGTTGGCTGTTCAAAATTCTCAAGCTGTTGTAAGATTATCTTTTATGTTCCTTAGCTTTAGGTTCAGCTCTTTCTTTCTCTGATGTATTTGTTTTTCTCTCAGAAGACGGCCCCTGCCAATTCAGGTGTAAAAAGATACCTGAGCTGGCTGTGGTGCATTCTTGAAAGAAACCTAATGAAGGCGGTTGGAACCATATACAGTATGACATGTGACACTCGTGCCAAGATTCTTTTTCAATATGTCCAAAAATATGTGGCAGCGTATAGATAAGCTAAAATCCAGTGACTCTTTCCTTCTCTGTGATGTATTTATTTTTCTTTCAGAAGACGGTCACTGCCAATTCTATGGAAAGGAGAGACGAGATGAACGCAGTGCAGTCTTTCTTTCTCAGCATGGCCATCTCATAGATTAGAACTGAGAATGCCTTGGAGGATTACGCTTTGGCATGCATCAAACAGAAAACTGGACAGTTGTCATTTTGAAACAACTAGCAACATTTTCATAGCAGACTAAGTCAGACCAGTATGAAAGCCTTTAAAGAGACATAAAATAATATATGTAATTTCATAGGGAAGATTAAAAAGATGCTACAGCAATCTGTGATATGTGGAAAGAAATGTGTTAATTCAAGAACTACATAGCCAACTGCTAAAAGATGTCAAAAAAAAAAAATTTTAAAAACTGAGAACGTGGGAATGAGTACCATTTGGGTTTTTTCAAAACGGGTAAAAATGTGGCTGCACTTCATGCGACCATTCTGTAATGGATATTTTTATAGTGATGAAGAATGACTACATTGGGAAATTCTTTATTTTCAAAGCCAGGTTTATGTTTTTGTAGTATTCTACCTCTACGGTTCACAAAGATACGTAGTTCATTTGCGTTCTTAAGAGTATGGTACTTTAAAAAAGTAGATTTTAAAATGCTTGGGTCCAAACACAATGGCTTCAGTTTACCTTCATTTAAAATGCATATTTAAGGTTCTTTTAAGTAATATAGTTATTTTCTGAGGTCAAATTGTATATCTGGTTGCTGTATTTGGTCTCTAATTAGCTAGTGAATGTTTTAAAGTAATAATCAACCAAAAAGCTCCTTATTCTGTATTTTTGCCATACTATAAATTATTTTTTTTACATTTTGTTTTCATATTTCTACCTTTGTGCGATTTTACATGTTTCAATCTGCATCAATTTGCTACTTGTGCACCTCAATTTCCCCACTGAGGGGCAATAAAGAATATTTCTATTTCTCTTTCCAAAGAATCAAAAACATGGAGCAGATAGGAGGGCAAAGAAGGGAAGAGGAGAGAAAGAAAGATAATGGAAGAGGAAAAAAAAACCCAGCATTGATTGTCTTAAAATGGTAAATATTAATTCAAGTTGCCCACATGCCACTTGGAGCTCTGAAACTATTTATCCTGGATTAAGCTGTCGACCTCTACACACTTGGTATTTAAGTAACAATAAAAGTTGACTGTGGAATAATTAAGAAAGAGAAAATGTCACAGCTGGACTTACTGCAGAGGTGGCATCCTGTGCAGTCTGCATGCCAAGGTGCTTTATCTTGAACAACTGTGGACATAAAGGTGATTGCAACACCTGAATTCAATGATTTGTGTGGGTGAGAGAATACTTTTTTCTATTATTTGATTTTTATTATTTTTATGAGATGGAATTTAAAGGTCAACATGTACTTTTGTACTAAGAAGTTCTCAAGACAGTGTGACGCATTTTGCAAAAAACACCAGTCAAAAGTTTGGACAGGTCGACCTTTTAAAAATGACCAAATAAAATTTTCTGAGCTTTAATTGGAACACACAAGTTTCATCTATAAGAGATAGATGCATTTAAATTGATATCTATTTTTTAAATCAATTTTCTTTTTATCATATTTTCAGTTTGAAAGCTCCTTTGCTGTATTTTCAGCAGTTTACTTACTGCTTGAGTAAATTGCTGTTGTCAATTTACTTAAGGAGAATACATTATTCAGTTAAAAAAAAAACAGTGTGGATGCCAATTTTGAGTCGGAACTGTTCCCATTTGGGATTTGTACAAAAACTGTGTTCCCCTGAGAATTACTTAAGTCAAATACTTGACAGCTCCTTTCTGGAGGCATTTTCTTCTGAGCGCCACTCCATCCTGATTATAGGAGCTTCTGAAAGCAAACTGTTAATCTGCTAAGTGTAATAATTTTATGCTGGCAACCTCTCAGACCCAACTGAATATTTTATAGTCTTAATTTGATTTTGAGTATAAGCAATCATCAAGTGAATTTCTGCAGAGAGGGAGAGAGACATTAAAGTCACTATGTTCAAGCCAGCTTTCGAAGAATGTAAATTGTTGTTTTTTGCTAAATAAAAAAAACAGTGTGTGTGTGTGTGTGTGTGTGTGTGTGTGTGTGTGTGTGTGTGTGTGTTAAAGCACAAAAATGCAAAGTTCAATATAAATTTGCTATCAATATAAACCTAATGTAATACGGATTGTGTTTATGCAGTAATTAAACCAGCTATAAAATCTATTTCGCAAATGTTTACCTCACTTCTGCGACTTCTGAGACCATGTATCACATGAAGTGCTAAACAAATTCTTTTGAATAAGATAAAATCCTAAGAAAATGTTTCTCTGAACCATGCTTAAATATTTGCAAAATGAGGCACATAGGTCTTGTCTCTGTTTGATCCATCTGAAAGACCCTGCTATCATGACTTAAATATTCACCTGCCAACATGCAAAAGATCATTTGTGTAAATATATTAAGTAGGGTTATGTAAAAATTATGGATTGTAAAGTTAGAACATACATGCTTGGCATTCTTTGTGAAAAAAAAAACACGCTCAGTTTCAGCTCATTTCATACTTCCTGTTAAAATATTTGTTTAAAAATAGTACAAAAAAAAAAAACCTTTCTATATGTGCACCTGCACATGTATGGCTCTTGACTGTGCCTCTGGCCATGTTCCAAACAAGGGTCGATGCATCTCCAGCATGATCAACAGCGTTGCGTCTGGTGTTTTTATTCCACAAAATATTGATTTGCATCCCTGAGTTTATATCTGTGAGTGTGTTTGTGGGGGTGACTAAAGATGAGCAGCAAAATAATGATAGGCCAAGCAAAGAAATCATGTTCTGGATGAGTGAATCTGACATAAAAAGTCAATTGTTTTCTGCAGCTCACTGTGACGGCCTTAGCCTAGAAAGCACAAAACTTATGTGGGTTATAACTGCAGTTCATTTACTTGGCAAACATTTCTCAGTCAGTTTTTTTTTTTTTTTTTCCCCAGAATTTCAATTTTAGTGGCATACAGGAACAGTGATTATATTGCACCGCACATTTATTGGCACCCTGTGGTAAGAATGTATATGACGACTAAAATCACTTTTTGTTGCAGGAGCAAAATGTCATGCTGAAAGTTTTTGAAGCTCAGAGGAGAAAAAAAATCAATTATTTATTAAATTTTTTTAACTGTCTTGTCAGAGCTTCCAACAACCTTCAGTATTTATTTTCCATTTGTTTTCAGGGAACCAAAATGTATAAGAACTTTTTTACTAAGCAGCTGATGATCTGGATTCTGGGGTTTAAATATTACATCACACGAGTGTAAATTTTTCCTGCATTTCCAAATGGGAAAGGCAAGAGAATAAGTAAGACATTTTCCTACTGAAAGTAACAAAATTAAAAAATGTTATTAACCATTGAAATTACCCGCAACTGCAAGGAAAACCCCAACCTGAACCCAGCACCTAAAACCACTCAGCCATTCTGACCTCTAGGTATGTGTGACATGCCTTTGCATGCAGCATTCGCCTTCGTCTGACTAAATTTCTCATGAAAAGATGGGAATTTACTCTGTTGGCAAAACGTAGCTGGAAGACGTATTGATGTAAGAGAGGTCCCAATAAGTTTAGCACTGGTAATTTTATGGGGGGAAAAAACTCAATAGTCTGGAATCAATGTACTCAAATAAAAGGCTGGATTTTTGTAAGCAAAAAAGGGGAATTTACATCTATTTTTTTTTTCCAATTCAAAC
>NW_015112710.1:223079-253979 GCF_001443285.1 Poecilia latipinna | reverse complement strand
ATTCAAACATACATACATAAAACATTCAAACTACTTTACTATGTGAAAGTATACTAAGTACTGATAAGCTTATCGGCTCTGCACAGAAATGTTCTTGTTTTTGTCATGATCTCACTCTGAAGAAAGGTTTCACCACACTAAGCTGCAACATAAAAAAGGTAAATATTGTTACATAGAATTGATATGACATAATTTAAATACTCTTTGGCCTCACCTGAAATTACATGCTAGTATCAAGCTCAGAAACACCGTTAAGCACAGACACAAACAACTGGCTGTGTTCCCGGCTGCTGATTACATATCATTACCCAGTCTAAAGGGCAGGATATCGTTTCAAGACAAATTGGCACACCAGGAACACCAAAGGAAGTCTTTATATCTCCAGCAAACAAGCCCGAATGGTAATGAGCAACAGTGTATTTTTACTCACAGCTAGAAACGGAACTTCAAACCTTATTCTTCTTTGTATTTATTCGGGGAGACGACAACTTTAGATTTTTTTGAATTTTGATGCAGCACTTGTTGAGATTTTTGAGGCAAAAGATTAAAACAAGAAACAAGGCCAGACAGTAAAAGAGGACTGAGAGTTGAGAGATGAAAATAACAAGCGAGAGAAAGACAGGCACGCGGGAGAACATAATAGATACAGACAGATAAAACAAGAGCTGAGGCAGAGAAATAGCTGGATGTGCTCGAGAGTCGAAATGGGTATTCTGCAGAGACTTCTCTCTAAGGGTTATAACCTCCACACTACTATGATAAGGCTTTGGTGAACTCTACTGAAGTACAAGTAAAACAAAGCGCAACACCTTCAAACTTGCCAGGCAGCAAAAGATGAGCTACTTTTAAACTAAATGTGTGAATTAGTTGGAAATCTCCCTGTAGCTCAGATAATAGACTTTAAAATACTGTTGTTAGTTTATCAGCCACTGAACTGGCTTAGCATCAAAACATACTAAAGATCTGTTGTATCAACCTGCCAGACCACTCAGTTCTTCTGGTTCTGTTCTACTCTGCATCCCCAGAATCAGAACCAAACATGGAGAAGCAGATTCAGCTTCTATGCACCACAAATCTGGAACAAACCTCCAGGTAACTGCAGAACAGCCGAAACACTGAGTGCCTCTACGGTGTAGAGACACTCGGTGTAAAATTGTAATGTTTACTGGGTTTTCTCAATTGCTGACTTTACAAAAACATCTAGATTTTATTTTATTTCTTAGCTAAGCTGGATTTTATTTAGGAGTTTCATAGTAAAGGGAAAGAATATAATAACCTCTTCAGATTTGTATGTGTACACTTAAAAAAAAGATTCCCTTTTATATCCACTTCATAATTTTGTACTTCTTTAAAAAAAAATCTAAAAAAAACATCCTAAAATTTTTGCCTTTAAAGATTTTGCTAAAAAAATAAATTTTCTTTTCTATGTTTTATTTTGGCTTTAACTTGTTTTTTTTTTTATTTTCTACTAAACACACACACACACACATACATATATATATATATATATATATATATATATATATATATATATATATATATATATATATATATATATATATATTCAACCTGCATAAAGAGTGGAGGGCTTAAAAGTTTGACCAGGGAAGATGAGCTCCTGTCTTTATCCATGTAGAGACTGAAGTCATTTCCTGGCAAGAAAAGAGAAATAGAAGGTGAACCAAGGTGAAAATGAAAAGAATGTGGTTAAAAAAAGAGAAAGAGAACAGCTGATTTAAATAGGAAAATAGCACTGAAATAATGCACAGCAAATAAGACATGTAAATATGAGATGACCAAGGCAAAAAAGAAAAAAAAAAAAAGAAGAAGAAACAATGAGAGGCAGGATGAGCCGGGGAGGTGGATGTTCAGAGTGAAGTGGGAGGGAGTTCAGGAGGGGAGGAAACAAGGATAGACAGGAAAGAAATGGAAGGAGTGTGTTTATGGAGGAATGTTTCAGTGTTCAGTGGAAGGAAGGTGGGCCGGTCTGATTGTGACATACCAACGGCTGTCAACAGAGTGACGAGTTGACCAACAGAGAACATCAGCAATAAAGGCAGATATCTCTTTCTTTTTTTCACATTAGCTCTCGAAGTCTGCATCCAGCTAATGGGTGTTTGTCCAGAGTGGCAGCAGCACTGATCGCTATTGTGAGGGCACACAGATCATAATGGAGGTAAGTCAGTTCTTCGGGGACTTGAAGGTATGGTTGATTGACTGGATTTAAAATGGAATAAATCGTTACAGAGTCTGTTTGTTTCCAACTTGTTAGTTGCTCAAAGTTTTCTAACATTAGAGTCCTCCTAGCTCTTTGCTGCTTTCAGTGTACAAATTGTCAGAATCGCTCTTTTGGATTTTTAGCTGAACTTTAAGCTCCTTATATTAATTATGAAGAACCCAAAATGAAGCTTAGTTAAAATGCCTCATTATTTACAGAAACCTCAAATGTTTTAACCATGAATTAGAATTTAGCGCATTTTCCTGCTGTTAAATACTCCTGCTTGCTGTGGTAAATCACAACGAAAGAAGGAGGAAAAACGACAACAATGTCATACCTGTGTTCAGCAAGGAATACGTTCAGACACGTAGGGATTTTGAAGTGCTCCACATTGTGACAAAGTGTGTGGGTAAGTAAAACCCACTTGTTTAGGCTTGTCCTTCCACGGTCTGGTCTGTAATATTACGTAGAGTTAACCACAGGGAAGGGACAGAATCACGAGCATACAGAGGCAGACATGTTGTTTTCTTTAACTGTAGAGTTCAAGAAGATATGAGTATTTTATTTGCAAAATGGTCTATCCCTCATTTCTACACACAATTTAAGCCTTGAGCTTCATTAATGTAGGAAATGACAATCAGTGTAAGCTGTAATGACCTACTAAAGAAGACCTAAAATAACTGTCCCAGATAACCAAACATAGCATCATCCTCTCATGATTGAAGGCTCTGTCAGGGAAGTGCAGCATCCCCTGATCTCGCTGAGGCTAACCGTAATTTGATAGAAACGTTTTCTGCTAGGATTTGCACTTCCTATAAACTCAAACGCCAGTTCCTCCCGTCAGGTAGAAGACTCCAAAATGCTAAACTAACTTGCAGAGTTTTTTGTGCAGTTTACAATTGGCATCACGAAGGTCCTTTAGGCTTTGATTTTAGAGCTGTGGACAGGTATCGTATGCAGTACATACTTCCAGCTGCTTTCGGAATGATACTCCCATATTACGCCACCCACACACACACACATGCACCCATACCCACACACACACACACACACACACACACACACACACACACACACACACACACATGCCCACATACCCACACAGCTTAGGAGGAAAGGAGGAAGGTTGCGCTAAAGAATGACAACCTTATCAGAGTCAGCAGCTTGCAGGTCAGAGGGTCCCAATGCCAGAAAAATCATTATTTCTTCTTTTCCACCACATTATGAATATCACCATTCTGGGATACAGCAGTATTTAATGAAGTAAATTTTAATAAGCAGAGAGAGGGCTTTATGATTGTCAGATAAATGCCAACATATAAAAGTTTATAGATTACAAAAAAAATACTTCATTTACTTGTGATTGGGAAAAAAATGTAAATTAAAACTTATTATTGCATTATTATAAGCATAACTGGCTGCAGCGCAAGACTGATAAGAAAAACTTTGAGTTTAAACAAAACATAGTCTGTGTAAATTTGAAAGTATTTAATTTGGTTGGATTGAAGTCATTCATTATTTTTGTTAAAATAATTAGTTTAATAGTTAGTGTTTAGACGTGGGGTTTCGCACTTGAACGCGTGGATGCAACGTTTTTCCACGCATGCACAGGCAGCTAATTTTGCTCATCCAGTTTGTCCTAACGTACAAAATAAACAAACTGTGAGAATTATAATCTGCCATTCACTAACAAACACCCCATGGTTATGAAGCTCACCTCTCTCTTCTATAGCATGATCATTGCAGCTAAACTAATGAAGGCATCGAATATTTTTGAAAATTTACTTAAGTTAGCAAATCTATTATGGCTTGTAATTCATTTGACAACAACTTAGATTAGTTGTTCATTAAAATCAACTTGGGCAGGATTGAGAAGTTAGTCTTGCTAGCAATTATTACTGTTGCTAAACTAGCTAAAGCTGGATGCTAACTTAAATTTGTGAACTTTTTACAGCCACAACATTTTGAACTTTTAGTCGTACAAACCCTTACATATAACTACTATACAGCTGAAAATAACAATAGAAATTGACAGAACCAATATCACTTAAAATCTTATCTTAAACTGCAACCAATTTTGTTATTAATATCCCAAACCCTCCAAAATTATTTTTAGTGAGCATTTCAGTGACAGTTATTCAGTAGTCTCTATCACGGACATACTCAGAGATTGCATAAAGCTATGAAATGTGGCCTTCAGTGTGTCCATAGCCCTTTTTATTTCATAGAAGTAATGGAAAACAGTATATATTCATGGTTAATGCATGAAGAATACTCCAGAATGTCTAAAAATAAGGCTTATTGATATAGTGCTTCTGCAACAACTTTTCTCAGATGGAAGAAACGCTCAATAAGTAAATATTTTATGACAGCAGGCTGACCTTGAACCGCTGAAGCAAACCAGAGAAATACATCTATTCATAACCATTTAGGACATCTAGTGCATTGTATAACTGTAAATTACCCTCAGGAGGCCTGATGTAATAATATATTTTGTAGCGGCAGATGCATTACTTCAAAACTTTAAAACCTTTCAGATTTTTTTTTTTTTTTACTTCAGGACTTCATGTACTTCTCTACATTCCTTCCCATTCTTGTAGTGCTAAATGCTCTCATTTAGGCTCCATTAAAATGCATTTTCAGCTTTATCCTAACTGACAAGGTTATGCAAATATATGCACTTTAGAAGCTCTACTTCGTCAGCCACACAAATTTGGCCGGTGATTCACAGATCCTCCTTATCTATTAACACCCGAGGAGGTCGATCGTTTAGACGACCTAATGTCTCATCTGGATGCACATAACGGTGTTTGAATGCAATCTAATTTCAACAGGAGGGTCCTTCACTGAAAGCTGGCCCCTTATCAAAGATTCAGTTATACGCCTGCAGCAGAACATGCTGAGATCAAAATAATGAGTTATAAATGTTTACTCGCTGGCTTAGGATTGAGTCTTTCTGCGCACCCTGAACAGAGGAAACATTGACTGTATGCTGGGCAGCAGTAATCAATATATAATACAAGTTTAGCTGCACAGAATACAAATGTCTCTCACCCTCCCTGACTCTCCATCTCTGTCTCTTACTCTTTCTGCCCGTGCTCCTCACTCTGTGCCTGGTACTCCATCTCCTTCACTCTGGGGCACTAATGAGTGTCTGGTATTCTGCACTTCACCACTGAAGCCCCATTCATGCTCAATCTCCTTTACAATGCTCTAAAAGGATTACCCAATTAGCTGATATTGGATGCCATTGTGTGTCTGTGTGTGCATGCGCAGCCACATGTGCAGGGGAGTGTGAAGTTGGTCGCCAGATAGACATGTTATCTGTGAAAGTGAAAGATAGATGACTGTCCCTAACCCACACTTCATTCTTAGTTGATTTTCTGCTGGAGGCCATATTACTCATCCACACATCAGTCCAGTGCAAGAGAGAGAGACAGAAACAGAAAGAGAGAGAGAGAGAAACAAAAAAAGAGAAAGAGAGACAGTCAGACCTTGACAGGCTATTGAGAATGACAGAAAAAGATAGTATTAGCTCTCAATAATTCAACCAAGCAGCCCTTCAGTCTCCAGCGTTGTATCCTTTCTGTTGTCATACATGAGCTGCTTCCTGTTCTTCTAATTTTAAGTTTTTAATTGAGTTTGTGCTGTCGTGCCTTCTGGGGGAAGGTTCTGTAGTACCTGTAAATCATTAGTTAGTTTGTGTGAACAACAGATTGATTGTAGTTATCTAATGTGTTACATCACAACAGGAGGAACATGTGCAGCATTTTGTATGCGACTGTACAGCAGTCTAATATTAGTAGAACACTGTTTATTAAGCTATTCAGATATTTGGTCATTAAATAATTGATTTAAAATTTGTTATTCATTCAATATGTTTATAAAATATATAAATTAATTATGTTTTATTCTTCCACCTGGGAAGCTAAAATTGACAGCACATTTTGAAAGAAGAGTAAATGACAGTTTCAATTTTGTAGAATTTTCTCATATATTATATGAGGGAAAGTGGCTTTTTCTGTAACATTAATGGAAAATCAATCAACTTTAAATTGTTTTTCTAAATAAATTTGTACCCATGTAAAGTGAAAGGCAGTTCTAGGGTTGCTAAAGGGAGATGGCTGTCGCAAAGGTCAAATCTGAAATTCAAGAATGATAAAAAATGAAACTGAAATTTTTAGGCTTATCAGGATTTTTTTCTATGTGATATGGATCCAATTTTTTTGCCCCAACAGAAGGTTTTGTGTGGAGGAAGTTGAATGGTCAACACAGAGCCCAGACTTCAACCTAAAGGAGGCTTTTTGGATGAATTAAAGTAGTTAGACAGCAAGCAAGACTTTCTCACCCAACATCAATGTCTGACCTCACAAATGCTCTTTTCAAAGAAATATCAAAAATGACCATGACATACTTGTAAACTTTGTAGACATAGTGAAACAGTTTAATCTGTTGTAGCAGCAAAAGGGTGGGCCAACACTGTATGTTTAAAGATATGGGCATTTCGGTAACAATCCCCATATCTTTATCCACACTATTCAACAAACTCCGGTCTTGCTCCAGTTGACAATGTTATCATGTGGAGCAGTTTAATAAAGTGGGAAGCTAACGCTAATTTAATCAAAAACACCTTTCACTGCGTTTTCTTGTGTGGAATTAACTAGGATAAAAAAAACTGTTCTCCTGGCCTCATAAATTTCACAGACAGACGGGAGACCAACTACAGGCATCAGGACACGAGTTTAGTCGGGAAGACTTCAACCACTTAACGTTGTCTTGATTGGGAACCTGATCCAATACTTGTCCTTGATTGAACCAGCATGGGTCAGTTTTCAGAATCATGCAAAACGGCAATTTTGTCTGAATTTGCTTGAGGTTTTCAGTCTGCAATGTTCAGTAAAGATATTTCCATAAAACGAAAATATTTTAGTTTAACTACAAAAGTAGATTAAGCCTATAAATTTGGACTTTAATTCAAAACAACTGTTGCATGAAGTTCAAGACATGCTTGAGACAGCAGGCATACACAAAGAACAATAAACTGAGAATGACCTAAAAAAACAGACATTGAACTAGATAGATTATACATGCATCTGTTAGAAATTACCATACAGACAGTGTGAATTAAAGCAATGCCATCTGGCATAGCGGTGATGTACAGAGGTACAGTGACAACAGATTTTTATGGTCATTGTTAGACAGGTATAAATCCACAAACTTTCTAACACACTACTGCCTAACACTACTGCCTATTACTGTCTGTGTTAATCGATTGGCCATGCTGCGTGACAGTGTGTGTCTTTCATTGGCTAGCAGAGGGTCTATTGTCATCTATTCTTATGGAGGTGTTTGAGGGGGGGTTCAGGATTTTGTGTCAGGCAGATCAGCTGCAGCTCGAAAAGCAAGGTCGACACCCCCACCCATGCTGCCCCCAACACACACACTTTCATGCACACAGTCCCTCCTCTGCTCACAATCACATAGATATTCAGTGAACACAAATCTCTTTTGTCCAGACAAAGACAGACCTGGAGCCAGTCAGATATGAGATTAGATATATGCAAGCGCCCACACATACATAAATACACGCATCCCCACTTCACTAGAGTTCCTGAATCAAACAATGCCCCTTGAAATCTGGTACCTCAAACCTATTGTTATCAGGTAAAAAACTGGAATCCTAGAAAAACAAAATCAAGTATATATTTGCATCAAATAGATGTGAAAACAACTACCTGTGAAAAGCAAGTGAGTGGAAGTGCTACTGTTCAGACTAACAGGCTTCAATAGGACTGATCGCAGAACAAGTGCAGCCAGCTGAAAGGGTGAGTGAAGAGTACAGCTGAGAAAGACTGAAGTAGAGACACTGGAGAGTACTCAAAAAGTGGGTCAAAAGATTCTGCAAACATTTTATGAATCAAGGCTTCAGACCGTCTGATGTAACATCACAGAAACTTTAGTGCAATTCACTATGCTCAACTTAAAAGAGTGTTTTAGTGTATAGTTTAAATTTGCAATTTCACGCCTTGAAACTGGGTATCTGTCTCTTTAAGAAGCTCCTGCTTTTTCTGTCAGTCCTTCAGCACATCCTCACAACAGTGTTTCGCCATTAAGTATTTACAAACGTTCTTACCTGAATTGCACAGAGAAGTACTTCATATGATGAACTCAGCGGATGCACAGTTCCACCAGGTGCTAATTGCTGCTGGCGCTAGTCTGAAGGAGCGATGAGGGAGAGTTGCAGGGAAGAGGTGCTCTGTAAGGAGAGGCAGTGTGGAAAATGTGGTGCTCAGTGAGACCAAGTGTTTAGACATCCCCAAATGGTTGCTATGGGAGATTTTAGAATTTCTCAAACATGCATGAAATAATCAAAGCTACGGGTATGTTGTTGGAAAGAGAATAACTTTATAAAATGATGGTAAGCTAAAACAGTTGATTTTACTCAATTCTCCACAAATCTTTTAAATACAAATGTATTTTTGCTAACTTATCTGAGTTACAAAAATGGAGGGTGGTTTTCTTTTTTTCATAGGGGTGCTGTTCATTCTATGTTTTACTGTTTTGATTGCATTATACTTTCGCTGTACCAAGAGTTTAGTCTGTGTTGAACTTGTGGAGACACAAAAAAGTGTCTAAAAACCCAGTAGTACAACAGTAGTAATTTTCAGTAGTAGTGATTTATTTAACATTCAAATACGGTTCTGCTGTTAGGGGAGAGAATGCATCAAATACCGCACAAGGGCTTACACAAAGACAGCACACTTCAGCAGACAAAGAGCGAAAAGATAGAGGGCAAGCGCCTTTTTTTCCTCCTTCTGATGAACTGTTTGTTCAGGGTGGGTGCAGGGCAGCAAGTGGGATGGATGGGTGGAGGGAGGGACTAACAGGGTGAGGGAGAGGGAGGAATGAATGGTTATTACACAGTTAGTCGATGCACTAACGCACTTACGGGGCAGTATGCAGAGAGAACGTGTGTGTGGGGGGGGTTGCACTGAGGGTGTAAAAGATCCTTTGTGAAAGCTGGGAGTTAATCACTTGAGCGGCACACGCCGGTTCTATGGGAGCACATGTTACACACCAGCTCCCCAGGGAGGAGTGGGAGGTCTCTATCTCTCACACACTCTCGTTTTGGTGCACACAGATACACAACTGAATTTCCATATCAGTTATGATGCAAAACTCGGCACAAGCTGACTAGACAAGCTGGAAGACCCACCCTCTTTTATCTGGATGGTTAGCAGACCCTCCTGGCCAGGGTGGTAGTGTTTGTATTTGCACCTCGTCCATTCATACATGCACACATGCCTGGCTGCTTGTTTCCTTCAGGACTGGATGGATGACTCTGTAGGGGCTTGGCAAGATATGGGTGCTTAGTTTGGCCTGGCAGTAAGTAAAATCTATTGTTTCATTACACCGGTCCATTGTCAGGGCCGGTTGCTGATATCTGAGAGTGATAGTGGGGTCTGTGGATTTAGTAGCACACAGGCTCAGTAAGACATAGCCATGTCAGAGACTGTTTACCAGAGTGACAGGGAAGACTGTTTTCCAGTATATTTGTGCAGGTCATAATTTTAACTATCTACAGTGACTGAGCATGTTCTTTTTTTTTTTTTTTCCATTTTCTTTTCTTCTAGAATATATTGAAATTTTCTGTACTTTTCTTTCACTTCCACTGAATTTTTTTTATAGTTTCTACTACACACTCTTGCTGATGGTGCTGTGATTCTCCTCATCATGACACGTGAGGTTTGTCGTTACATCTTTCACCTCCTTTTGTTTCGGGATGATAAAAGTCTTCATCAGCTCTCTTTGTGCCTTTGTTCAAGACTTTCCTTCTCACACCGTGCTCGGGAAAGTGGACAGTGAAAGCTGTTGGGTTGCAACCCGTGTCAAATAAAGTGTACACAAATATGTTCCGTGCTTTGTTGTTGTGGCTATTATAAAATACTTAAAGCCAGAGGACCAGGTGGTTCAAAGAGCAGAGATCAGGCAGTGAGAAGCCCTTTGCCACGAGAGCTCACCCACAGAGCTGACTTCTCCCCTGTGGGTTAGAGATCATGATAGTAACATCTGTGATCTGTTTGCTTTGCAAAAGGAGGTGGAAAGAGTGAGACAGCATGAATAGTAATGATGGCAATTCAATGGATAAATGGGTTGGTAAACTAAGCAAAAAATACAGACGCAGATTTGGTTACAAGCTTAATTTAGTTTGAAGAGTTAGTGTGAATGAGTTATATTTTTAGGTTTGATAATTATGCCTTAAAACTGCATTAAACGTACATTTCCATATGATATATACATATAGAGCAATCTTTTTTAAGAGATTTGCCAACATCTCATCAATGTATATTGATATAAGTAACAAAAAAATATATCTGATGTTTTACCATTGCCAGAAGTCATTCAGATGGAAGCTACAGCCAACTATTGAGTTGATGGTGCCTAGCTTAGCGGCCAGTTTGTTTTCAGGGAGGTCATCCAAAAGGTTATTTGTCAAATTCTACAGCAGCAAGTTGAATCTAGGTGTACAAATCTAGGCAAAACGCCAATGTGGACTATTTTCAGCCAGTTTGTTATGCAAATCCAAGCACATCTGTTTCCTCAATAAATGCTTCAACATTAAATAGCAGCAAATACTATGAAATTACAAAAAAAAAAAAACATGAAGAGAAAAGTAGAGCTTTGGTCAATAAGGAAGAAAATCTTCTGTTGACAGGTCCAGTACTCATCTTGTTTAACTGTGTTCTTTAGCCTCTATATTTGAATGTTTTTAATCTAGATGTTTTTGATTACCTAAACATTTTCAGAAAAATGGTTTTTGGTGTTCTTTTAAAACAGTTCTGCACTGACATTAACATTTGCTTATTATTGGTGTTACTGTTACTGTATGTAAGGAATTTTAATGATTTAATTGCTGTATTCCTGTTCTTTGGAAGACTGACTGTACAAAATACAACTTCAGTGAACGGCAGGACTGGTTTGTTTCCTGCCATGAATTCTTTAAAATTTCAAGAAGGTTCAATAGGGCATTATGGGGTCAGAGCCTTCCAGAAGCTTAATGTCAGCCAGGTCCATGATGTCCATGACTCAGCTTGATTCCTCAAAATATTTTTATTGTTATTGTGACTAAGGAGGTGAATCTTTGTCTCATTTGATCATAGAAAATCTTTCCAGAAATTGTTTGTATTTTCCTTGTGGATAATTGCAAATTTTGAGTCTGTTGTTGACATTGGCGATTTCTTCATCAGCACCCTTTAAGCTGATGAGAATTCAGCTTAGATGGTGCTATGCTTGAAGCCAAGAGTCTTCAAGCATAGCACTTATGAGCCAAGAGTAAAACAACTTTGAAATGCAGTCTTGGTTCAACATAAGTGAGATTAACAGGCTGGATTACTCCCTCAGAAAGTCATCAAGTTCTGTAGAGGCCAGATAATCAACCATTTATTTGAATCAAGTGTATTGGACCAGGGGTGCAACTAAATGTTGCAGGACAGTGGCTCTCAATTATTGGACTTGGAGACCTTTACTCTAAACCTTTGCTGATGTTAAACTCTGTTCACTGTGAATAATGATGTTTTTAATAAAGATGTCTGTTGATTGGATGTTTGTTGTTCTTGGACATCCAAATCAAAATAATCTTATCTGAAGGGGCAGTTTTTGGTCAGATGGTGGAAACTTGGCTACAGTTGGTTGCAGGAAAATGATCCCACACCATCATCAAAACAGTTTCAGAAATGGACATACAAGGTAATACTAACCTTCTGGAATAGCTTCCAAAATGCAACATTTTGGAAAATGTATGAATCACTTTTAATAGCTTGGTTCCTCTCAGCTAATCTGAGAGGAACCTTTTTTATCATCTCTGATAAAAAAGAATGGGCAAATATCAGTCAGAACAATGCCAGGACCTTGTTGATGGTTACAAACAGTGATTAAACTGTAACTATAAAGTTTTTATGTCCCACAGGAGTGTATAGTATGTACTCACCTGTGCAAAACTGTAACTCTGTCTTTTGAAACAATCAAGATTAAAAATGTACCTAAACTCAAAGAATGAGCCAGTTTGGTGTCTGCACAAAGTAGATACAACAGATAATTTAGCAAGGAACAACTTTTATATTGTTATGAACAACCTTTCACAAGTACAACATAATCCCTTCCAATAAATCCGTAGAAAAATATGTATTAGATCTCAAACCAAAATCTCTCCCGGAGGGGGCGATTAACTAAAGGATGAGGCATCTGTCAGGTCCTGTTTCAAGTCTCTGATGGATTTTTTTCAACTACTTCTTAAAGTCATGATTTTCAGAGGCTTTTATGTGCAGTAGGTAGTTTGTTAGCTCTGACAACTAATGTTTTGTACAAATTTCTTGCCTTTTAAGCCCAAATTGAATTGTACAGAACATTTATGAAAAAAAAGAAATCCAAAGACCAAAGAAAAACCTTCAAACACCTTTCATAAACCTAGAAAAACTAAAGAATACTATTATTTTCATTTTGTTAGAAATTGTTTTTAAGCATGTAACAAAGCATAGACATATTACATCTTGATTGTTTTTTGTCTTGTTTTTCTGTCTCCCAGATGAGGCCAATGTCAGAAATTTCCTGGTGTCATGAGACGTGTCACCCATACAGTTCTTTGTAAGTTTTCCATCTGGACCTGTCGACACCTGTGCTTGCAAGACCATGGGTAGCGTCAGCAGCCTTGTTGCTGGAAACAGTCTGAACAGCAAGCACTGCAAGGCTTCTGACTATCGGTTAAAGGAGGGGACAAATACTCACAGGAAGAGTGGAGGGTGCAATCTTGATGGCTTACTGAAGTGTGGCTTTGCTCAGAGTTCCTCTTCCACCACTCATCACTCCAGAGGCCTCTCCCACTCTAGGTCAGGAAGAAGTGAAGATTTCTTTTACATTAAGGTAAGATACTGTAAGTATGAGTGAGAATTCCTTGTACGGAATGTGCAGAAACATCAGTTTTAGGGGAAATGTTTTTGTGTGACATAAGGTGAACCATAAACCGAGGTCTACGCACCACAGAGAGAGATCATTGGAAGATGTTGCGAGTAGAGACAAGGACTCTGATGGACGATCGCAACCAAAACTGCTGTTCATGCCAGGAAAGATTTTAGAGAGGGTGAGTTTGGAATTATCCTGCATGTTCATTGATTAAAAAAAAAAAAAAAAAAAAAATACTTTACCTGAACTTTTACATGCCAATCCGTGAAGCATTCAATGATTTTCAGTGACAACTAAAGAAAGCAGCATGGCTAGCACAAATGTTCTCTACCACCTTGAAAGGTTCATACTTGAAAACCAATCAGCAAAACCTTATGTTTAATGAGGCTGCAGATGTTATGCACACATGCAAAAACAAACCTCTTATCTTGCAGTTTCAAAACTCAGGGCAGTGACCCCCAAAGAGACTGCAAAGGACACTCAAGCTCCGAGGCCTCTGGTAGGGGCGCCGAGCTTAAGATGAACAGCCACCAACCCACCTGGGGGAATGAGAGTCTGTGTGGGGGGGTGGGGTGCCAGGGATTGGGAGGGGTGGTGGTGGAAGCATCACTGTAATTATATATGTATGTGTGTGTGAGTATATAGGTCGCTGCTCCCCATACACACCTGGACATTACCATCATCACATTCTTAATGCAAAGGCTTTAAGGCCACATGAACTGTGGATAGCTGTGTTGGTGCAGAAAGGGATGATTCCCAAACTGTTCCCACATAATCAGGAGCATAAAACTATCGTGTTGTACACTACGATCTCAGTGTACAACAACATCGGGCCAAGCACACAAAATCACAATCCTTTGTCTACCAAACTTTACAGTTGGCAAAATGCAGTCCAAAATATATTGGCAAGCCTCATCTATTGGACTGCAAGACAAGGAAACATGATTTGTCAATATGTAGATCAGGTCTCTAGAGTATAGAGCCTTCAAGCTTTATACTAATGCATCCAACACTTTGCATTGCATTTAAGTTTTGACTTTGAAGACAGTTGGTGACTTCCGCACACTATGCAGTGCTACTCCCCACTCTGTGATTTTTCTATGCTGTACTTGACGCTTGCTTTGTTCATGATACCACAAACATCAGACCATGGGATTTCAGAGAGGAAACTTAATGAAAGGACCTGTTTCACAGATGACATCCCATCACTGTACCATGCTTGAATTAACTGAGCTCCTGCGAGTAAGCCACTCTTTCACAGATGTATTTTGAGAGCAGAGCATACATAGGTGCAGAATTTTATTCACCTGTGGCTATAAAGCTGGTTGTAATACCTGAATTAAATTATTTGGATGGGTGCATGAATGGTTTTAGCAATAAAGTGTATATTGTTCAGGAAGGAAATGGGTTCTGTGTCCCAGAGATGAATGTATTTTAGTGAATGTGGGTATCACGCACAAAACAAATTCAAAAGTCCTGTTGAAGATGCTCACTAAAGTTGGTAAGAGAGTCATTAGCCACAGTAAAACAAGTCTTGTACTGAGATGAGCTGAAAGGCCACATATTCAAAAACAACATAAATCAGATCAAAGTTTGCAAGTTTGCTTGGGAAGAAATTCTATAATTTTTAGAGAAACATCCTGGTCTGATAAATCTAAAATGGAAGTGTTTTACCGTTTTAAACATTATATCTGGAGAAAAAAAGGGAACGGTTGCTTTCAAGCCTGAAAACACCATCCCAACTGTAAAATTTAGGGATTGGCAGCATCATGTGAGAGTGTTTCACTGCCGGGTGTAATGTTGTACTTCACAAAGTAGATGGCTTCATGAGGAAAGAATAAGATAAGAAAGTGTTGCTTAAGAGATCAGGCTGGAAAACACAATGAGGTCTTTTAAATGGGCAGTGAGTCCAGTCACACTACAAAATTTGCCAAAGGAGCTGGATGATAACTAAGTCAGTGTTGTAGGCAGATCATTACGAAGCCTTAATCTCAGTTATAAAATGTAAGCAAACTGTCATTCTCAGTTGCACCAATTCAAAATTCAAACCCTGCTACATTTGACACATTTGTATGTTCCCCGAGTGTCAGGACTGCTATAACAGTAATGAGCACATTCTGAAGGATAATAAAATAGAAGTCAGCAATGATGACCGAAGCGCTGCCATTAGCATCCAGATTGCGTTTTTCTTTATTTGTTAACAAATATTTTACAGTGTTTAGTATTAATGTTTTATATAACCACTGTCTTATAAACCTGACTTACTTTTCTCACAAGTAATAATTAACTTCACACATTATCCTTTTCACATTTCCATCCTTCACTTAGATGAAGGCAACCAAGGTATAGTGTCAAACAGGATGAATCAACTGTTTTAAAGCTTTACTGCATTTAACTCTGCATTAACTGGCACAAGCATTAAAATCCATACTGATTTTAACTGAATACTGATCAAAAGTAGAATTACAAGACTTACAAAACAAATACAGAATTTAACTTAGCATTGTTTCACCTTAAACCTCAATTCCCACACTTCATGAACAAATAGTTTATCTGCCTTTAACTTTGGCTGGACTCACTTTACTCTCATGCTCCGAGCTACTTTATGAGTCAACAAGCAACTTTCACTGAATATTATTCAAACAAAAGCAAAATAAAACTCTTAAAACTCGGTGTTAATAAGATATCACGGCCTTCTAATCACCTTCCCTCGTGTGACCTTCCCAGCGCGGGCTGGCATACCTCCAACTTAACCCTCGCCTGATAAAACTGGCAACTATTGGCAAAACGGTGCACAAAAAGCACAACACAGTGCTATATACTGGTCAGATAAGAGGTAAACATCTTACAGAGTATTTCTGGTGTGTTTCCACCGTCTACTGACCTGAAGGATAATAAAATAGAAGTCAGCAATGACAACTGAAGCACTGCCTTTAGCATCCAGATTGCGTTGGAGGTAAATCCGGAACTCCGCCCCAAAACCAACCCGGAAGCAACGCCCCCCAAACAAAGGTTCCGCTTCGCCATTACTACTCCGATCCCAACCACAGGAAAGCTAGCACTATAGATGCAGGCAGATTAAAATCCCGAAATGAAAACAAAATATAATTTGTTCATTTTTGAAAAAAAAAAAAAAAGAATAAATTATACATGAAAATATTTCAAAAATCATAAAACAACCAAAATAATGTGGTGGCATTTTTAGGTGCACCACATGTACAGGTTTAAAAGCATCCAAAGTTCCAAATATTAAAGATAGTTTAAAAAAAAAACTTGCTAAATAATTTTCTTCTAAGACAGTCTATGTAAAAATCTCCTTTGGACCAGCAAAAAAATATTCTATAGTTTTTGAGCCTACCTGTTATGTGCATTTTCCCAATGGCTCTCAAGTAAGCTCTCAAGTTCCACTTGAGGTCTCCTGCAATACACTGACCCGGCAAATTGTTGCTATAAAAAGGGCTAATTCAGTCAAATGTTAATTGTTACACTCAGCTGCAGCTAGCTATTATTAGCCTAATAGTTAGCATTCAGACTTAAGAACGGTACAAATCATCTGACTCGATTTCTAAAAAACATATTCCTAGAATTTCCACAAGTCATGCAGTCATGTGGAGAATGAAAAAATAAACACAAGGCCCTATAATAATTAATAAATAACAGACATTTCTCATAGCCTATCTTAGATCTTTATAGTGTTTTAATCATCTAGATTAATGACCTAAGAATGCCCTGATCTTCTCAGAAAGGCACTTTCTGTGCCAGGAATACATAAGCAAAAGCATTTTCCTCAATATGTCTTTATTCCTTGGGGGACGAACAGTACAGACAAAAGGGGATAAGAGAGAGAAAGAGAGAGATCGAGGGTTGGGGAGAATTTGACAGTTTGAAAGAAAAACCACAAAAAGGCATCCCAGCCATGAAGTCAGTGAGAAGGAATGCTGAGCTCACAAGCCTTGCCTCTTACACTTCAGCAATAGCTCATATTATTAATATCATGGAGAGGGGCTATTCATCTTCGCTCAGACAGCATATGGAGGGGAGACGTAGGCTGCAGAGGGGAGGAGAGGAGTACAGAAAGAGCAGGAGGGGAGGTATGGTGCTGTGGTACTGCTGGTGACAGCCTTTAAATGCACAGACGGGGCATGTGGACTATAGGTTCGCTCCAAAAAAGGAGTTTTCACTTCTTTAGTTAATACAAAGAAATTTACTTACAGTTATAACTGTGTGGCTCACATAAGAGTCAGTCTACAGTACAGCAGGTCTCCATGCATCACTGGTTCCATTTCTGATGTGAGATGACACAATGAAAGGCAAAAAAAGAACATTATTTTACTCGATTGGACCCAGCTTCTGAAAATAACTCTATTAGAAGAAGTTTAAAAACTCTTTAGCTTGAAGGATAAGAGCGTCATTTATCAAATCTTCTCTAACATGGCATCCTATTTGTTGTGCTGTCAGCTAAGAGGAATTCTTTTACTCTTCCAGCCTCCTGCTGAGAAATCGCTCGTCCATACCACCGCCTTCAAGTCGGTGAACACAACGACGGCTTCATCCACAGAGACTGGCCACGTCCTCTGTCCCATGAGGAAAGCAAGTACTCCGAATGTTGGACACAAACAAGACCCCTTAGGTTTTTGTCAGCCTTCTGGTAAAACGTTGCCCTAAATTTAAATGACAAGAAATAATTGTGATGTAATTTCTGCCTTTCAGGAACTCTCTCTGACTCTGGGCGTAACTCAATGTCTAGCCTCCCTACCCACAGCACCAGTGGCAGTCTAAGAGCCTCCACAGGCCTTGTCAGTCAGAATGATGGGAGCTCAGGTCTGCTAAACAGCCTCTGCAAAGGACAACAGCCCAATTTCCCTCCATGGGTCAATGGAAATAACACAAACCTCGAAAGCAGTTACAGGGCTTGTTTAAGCAGCAGTGTGTTGGCTTCTAAGGCTAATGAGGATGCTGGCTCCCCACTGTCTGCAGACGAACCAAGAACTCTTTCAGAAACGGCAGGTGGGATCCGGTCCCCCATAACGACAGATGAGTTGCTGATTGAGCATCTAGAACAGAGACTGCTGGAGAGGGAAAATGAACTTCAGGAGCTGCAGGTACTTAAACTTAATGAAAGAAGCACCCAGCATGATCAAAATAAGCCTGTGAGCGATTCATTTCTGACTGTTTAACTTCACAACAGGTGAGTTTAGAGTTGAAGGAGGCAGAAACGTGTCATTTGTTTGAGGAGAGACAAAAGTTCTGCGCAGAGGAGATGGACGGACTGAAGCAGCGGTGCACCACACAGCTGCGAGAAGTGTCTCAGATGAATGCAAAAACCCACCAGGCTCTTCAACTGCAAGTTTGCTACCTCCAGGTCAGCTCCAACCTGACTCCTCAGCTCTGCTATTTAAGCCTCATCCTTCTACTCATCCACAATTCTAGTTATGATGCAGCAAATGATGCATTGATTTATTTGAGAAACAAAGCACTGGGAGGCGTATATCCTGCAGGAAATTGTTAAGTGGGAATTGTGTTTGTCTGCAGAAAGAAAATGGAAAGCTCCAGGAAGATCTCTCGAAGCTCACGCGAGAGAAGGACCTCGTTGAACTCAGACTGAGGTCATATGAGAAAGAGAGCACCCAACTCGTGCCAACACTTGAGGAAACCCAGTGGGAGGTCAGTGGCATATGTAGCCACTTCAGCTGATATGGCTGTAGCCATAGGCTAGTTGCAAGAACCAAGGTTTAAAGAAAACCATGACTGAGTAAACTTCTGTGAGGACCAGAGATTTTTGCGTATGCAGCATATAGTAACGTAGGATGGCGCCTTCCTCACCTGTTGCTGTGCACTGCTGTCGAGTTAGCTGAAATAAAGTGAATACACAAGACAGTGAAATTTGGTAGTTTGGGAACATTTACAGACGTAAAAACAAGGACAGACACAGTGTGGAAATGAGCATCACCAGAGTCTACCACAGCCATTAAGGAGCCCCCTACTGACTCCAAACTGTATTGTCTTGAACCGAGAACCATGTTGGTGAATACAAAATAAAAGACTGTCCTTTGGGTCTGGAATCGGCCCTTCTCCACAATCTTCCTCAGGGGCCGGTCACCTCTTCTCGCTGTGCAGCGTTTTCTGCCACACTTTTTCCTTCCTACTGACTTCCCACTGACGTGCCTTGATACAACACTCTAGGAACAGCCGATTCGTTCAGAAATTTCTTTCTGTTTCTCACCCTCTTGCTTGAGGCTGTCCAGATGGCCTTCTGGACAGCAGTCAGGTCAGCAGTCTGACACATGATTGCGGTTTTGAGTAATAAACCAGGCTGGGAGTTTTTAAAGGCCTCAGGAATCTTTTTCAGGTGTTTAGAGTTACTTTGTTGATTCAGATGATTTTTATTGCTCGTTCAGAGAACCTTTTCATAATATGCTAATTTTTTGAGACGGGGATTTTGGGTTTTCATGAGCTGTTTGCCAAAATCATCAAAATTAAAACAATAAAAGACAAGAAATATTTCAGTTGGTGTGCAATGAATCTAAAATATATGACAATTTAATTTTTATTATGACATTAAGGAAAATAATGAACTTTATCACAATATTCTAATTTTATGACCAGCACCTGTATATACTACAGCCAACTGTGCCAAAAAAGAAGCTTGCTGAACAAAGGACTGCTGTACCAATTTTGAAGGACCTGGGCAGATTAGGCACACATATACAAAAATTTGATTGGACAGGATATATTTTTTATTGTTCAATATACTGTTAAAGTTACAATATTATTGAGCTACAATTGTGCAGAATATACCTTGCCACTACTAAAATATGCTGCAGTTTAAGGAAAAGCTTCAACTATTCTCCATTGTCTTCCAAATTCAAATGTTCAAAATAGAAACTGCAACTTCCTTCTTTTATTATCGCCATCATCTCTGTTGAAATGTAGGTGTGTCAGAAGTCAGGAGAAATCTCTTTATTGAAGCAGCAACTGAGGGACTGCCAAGCGGACGTGAGCCACAAGCTAAATGAGATTGTAAGTCTCAAAGCATCACTAAAGGAAAACACAGCAAAAGTGGAGAGGCTCGAGCAACAGAACAAGGACTATGAAGACAAACTCCAGTCATGCACCAGAGAGGTTGAGGTTAGTACAGTTGTATTATAGAACAGATGTTCATAAAAAGTACACTTTCCTACTCCTGAATCTGACTGTAACCTGCCAAAATAGGATTTTCTTTTTTTTTTTTTAATTTTCATGTTGTGATACATAAATACCATCCTCACTTCTAAATTTAAGGGAACCTTTATTAGGTTCAACAATTATTAGCTAACAAAAGAAATGATAATAATCTTCTAGCTGTGTTTTTCCCTTTTTGCTTAGGTGTACCAAAATGAACTTCAGCGCAAAAAGGTTGAGGCTGATTTTCTGAGAGACAACGTTGGCAAACTGGAGCAAGACATTCAGCAAGTCAAACAGGATCTTGTTGCAGCTGAAGAGCAGAAGCTGCAGAAAAGCACTGAACTTAAAAATCCAATCCAGGAGTTAGACTCCCTTGACCAGGTCCGAGGGTCAGAGAACAAGAAGTGCATTTTCACCGGCTCACTCCAAAGAGAAGTGGAGAGACTGAAGCAGGAGCTCAGAGAGGAGAAGAATGCTCAGGGGAAAATGGTCAGCAGCTTTGAGCTGGAGAGGCAGACTTGGAACCAGGAGAAAGACAGGGTGATCAAATACCAGAAGCAGCTCCAGATCAATTACCTGCAGATGCACAAGAAGAACAAAGACCTGGAGAGGATCCTGAAGGAGCTGACGGCCGAGCTGGAGAGCCGAACAGAGCTGGGCTTGGACCTCAGATACAGTGCAGGGTTACAAACTTATGAGGATGTTATTGCCACAGAGATTTGAGAGAAGCAGCCATTTGTATCTTTTCTAAAAACACAAACACAGTTTGACACTTACTTCAAGCACTGACTGTTTTTTTTATAGCTTAGCTTATTTATTCAAATGTGGGTATTATAGCATAATCAATGCTACTGAGAATAGTTATTGATTATCTCATTGTTCTTGTTTAAAAGTAAATTATAGATTTGTTATGTTTAAATTTGATTATTTTTTTTTAATTATTCTGTCCAACAAGAACAATTGTGGTTTTAATTTGACGTACTAGTTGAGAGAAAGTGTTTGTATGTTAATAGTATTGTCTTATAGAACCATGGAGTAATCATGATCATTTTCCATGACATGTTCCATGACAGTAAGACAACGAGGTCTTGTGTTATAAATTAGCACTGATTAATCTTGATCTGTCTCTCACTGTATATTTCCCCCATTTTCACTTTTAAGCAAAAAAGTTTGAACTGTACAGTCTTTTCAAATAAGCACACATATCTGCAAATGCTTCCCTTTATTTCACTAATGTGCTGTAAACAGTATTGACCTAAAATACATGTTTTAGTCACCTTTAATAAGTCGTGTGTTTTCACCCTAAAAATTTAATACTTGTATTTGTAAAAAACCGGCAAATTGAATATATTATTGTCAGTCTTTAGATCTTGTAAAATGTAACCTTTCTTACAGCATTTCAGTGTTTAGTATATTTATCTTGCCAATAAAGATGTTTATTTGTGTGAACATCTCATAGGACATATTTACAGCTGAAACCAGATATTTTCATAACCTGAATAAATTCCTGATTGTCTGACATCAAATGTGACAGAACTTCACAGTTAGGATTATAAAAACTATTTTAAAATTATTTCGGTTTTCTAACTTCAACAACCATGAGTGAGAAGATTTCTTCAAATGTACTTTCTTCACATTTCGAACCTATACATTTCCTAAGAACATTGTCAGGAGATATAGCCAGGTTTGAATTTACACGCCTTCAGGTATATGGAGGTGGACTCTACACTGTAATTTTAAAGTAAATGTTGCTATCAACGGAGACCAGATGAGTCTAGATAGTGATGGAGGGTAGACTCTGTTATAGAACTAAATGAAATCCCAATTCAGTTTATTAAAAATGCATTATTCATAACAAGAGTCAAAGTGGACATGGAAACTTCAGAGGAGTTGTAGAAGTTGGAGTTGCACTACTGTTTGTTGGACTATCAAAATTTGCTCTAACTACACAAGGCGTGTGGTTTTATCGAAACAAAATGTAAAAATGTTTGAGAACACTGAATACTTTTCCACAGTACATTATTTGGTGATACAGTGGTCTGAGGGGTCTGCAGTACAAGACCCCAACATCCATAATCTTTCGTTGTCTCTTTTTTTTTTTTTGTCTCAACTAAAATTCTGTTGATTTTAGTTGAAGGGGAAAATATTTTTCACTAACTATTAGTCCAGGTTCTCATCGAATGCGTACACAGCGCTCCCTCTCCATCCACTTCACACTCAGGGGACCACTGAAAGACGAATAGGCACGCACAGTGTTAGTAATCTGTTTAAAAGGGATAGTTTAGATTGCTTTGCTACCCACCAGAGTCTTACATTACCTCTGAAAGTCAGGGGAGATTTAGAGTCAGACAAATTTATTGGAACTGAGGTGCTGTGACCACTGGCTGAGAAACTGAAGTGACTGATAAGACCTTCACATCACTTTATTCTAAGCCTCTGTCAAGGCATGTGCGGAGGCGAACCCAAATGCAGCCCTCAACTCCATCGCCAGACAGGTAGAGGCAAAAAATACATTTGATTTTAATGAAAACAAAAGGAGCTGCACAGGCAGTAGTTCAAGAAACATAAAAGCAGAAATGTGAAGCCAAGCATCGGAAAACAAAACTGGTTTTGACATTAGGTGAGCACTACAAAAAAAAGAGAAAAGATGAAAAAGAAATGAAATAAGAAAAAGGTCCAACTACACACAAAGAAAATGACTGAGGGAAACCAGTGGTGTTAAAATACGAGGCCTTATTGTGGGTATAAAGCAGAAAAGGATAAATGTATTGTCTACTAACATAAAATTTACACCATGATACACAGAAATCAAAGTAATAAATTAAGTTGATGTCGCTGAATGACACAAGGACAACATATTGAACACGCTCAATGTAATTGACTAAATAAAACTGGAATAGAGAATCCTTTCTTGATAAACTTTGGCAGCATGCATTGCTCAAGTGCGACTTTGAGTAGTTCACCCTGACCAACTGCGTTTAAATCTTAAAGTTTCTGAAAGTCTCTCCTCTCACTCTGATCTTTTTCATTTGGATTCAAGTCAGACTGACTGAGCCATTCTAGCGGCTTTATTTTCTTTTTCTGAAATCAACACCTTCCTTGGCTGTTTGTTTGGGATCACTGTCAGGCAAAAAAAAAAAAAAAAAATGTCCCTCTTTCATCTACTTATCAAGGAACTTGTATTAAATTTCTCCATTCATCCCTTCTTCAGTTATATAAAGCCTCCTAGTATCATACATGCCATATGGTGCTGGCAGTACTGTAACTGTGTAACCTTCACTGTTGGTATGGTGTTCTTGGATGGTCATTTCAATCCCAAACACATCTCCAAGCATGTCCCGGTGATTATGGTGAAATTGTATTTTTTGCATCTGTAGATTACTGTTCGAACAATGTTCATTGGAGAATTTAGGAGTTTAGACGTATCTCTGTAACCAAAGCCACTGGTTGGTTGTTTAGCATTAAGGTTGGGAAAGCCATGAGAGAGATCTTTGACTGTACCGCTCATGAGAGACTTCTTAGCCTTGATCTCGGCAAACCCATCAGAGAAACCCTTTCACATTATTTGGACTGAAGGATTGCTTTCTGCATACACATATAAATCAGCTGGTGCCTTTCTGCATCTTTGTTTTCTCTTGTGTCTTCATACCAATAGCACTGTTAGAAATATATTTAAAGGAAGAAAATCTCCAAATTAATTAGAGGCCGCACAAGTTACAGCAAACAATGACAGCATTGGGGAAGTGCTGGTGAATTATGAAAGGTTTCAAAAGATCTTTGATGTTGCTTCTTAAAAAAAACAAAATTCTCTGTCAGTCAATCAGTCTGTAGTCAGTCTACTTGTCTTATCTTGCCCTATGTTTCATTTACAAGAAGAATTTTACTTTTTCTTCCGTGTTCAAAAGTACAAGGTGAGCAGTGTTCATGCATGAACGTTTTCAACCAATTTGTAACTAAAAATTTCTTTCATGTCACATATGGCTGAAAAATGAATGGATTAAGCAAACCAGTTAATTCTTCACCTACATTTTGACACATTTCTAACGCAGACTTATCAAAAAAGCAATTTTTGTAGTCTGTCAAGTGTATATGACCTCATAACCCACATTTTGTTTTCTGGTTTGGTTCACAAACTGTTAAAAAATTGCAGACTGTTCCTACATAGGGAATGTATTTTGAGAGGGGAAAAAAACAACAACTTGTCAAGCAAACGCTAAATGTCAGCTTACTCAAAGCTCTCTCCAACTGCACTCTGTCAGTCCCTCATTACCATTCTCCATTGCTCTTGGAACTTAAATAAGAATACTGTTTCCCTCTCCGTCTAATTATGTAATTTCTGCCTTTTTGACAGTGCTTCCTCTCTCACACAACAGCTCGTTGTGTCGCTGCTTCTGTCATAAATGAGCTGATGGGACCAAATCAACACTGAAATCAAATTAAGGCCCATTGTTGGTGCGTGTGACAAGAAGGGAAGGGGGGATGGAGGAACTGGAGGGGTGCACACCGAAGAGATAACACAAATTGGTTTGGCATGAAAGAAAATAACAGAGTCGGGAGGAAGGGGGTGGGGGGGTATTTTTCCTCAAAGTACCCAACAGAATTTCCACAGATGCATTTACTGAACGTTAATCCTTGCTTGAGTGTTTTGTTTCTTTTTACTCTGATTGCACTTTCATTTGTGTCATATTTCTAAACTCAAATTAGTTCATATCTGTTAAGCTTGGAGTAGGTTTTTTATTATTATTATTATTTAGAAAGGTCACCATCAGCATCACTTTTCATGGACATTTGGTGTAGCAGATGTCCCCGGGTGATTGGACAGGCAGCCGTCAGAGGACGCTCTGTGATAACTTGGCCCTGCCTGCCCTGCTGTGACATGATAATAATGTGCTCATATCCTGCTGTGACTCTCCTGATCGGCTGACAGTTAAGCACAAAAAAAGGTCTGAATTCATTAGTTACAGAATGGCGCTGCTGCAGACCTGTTTAGCATTCAAATTAAGGATACCCACTTTTCATATGCACTGCCAGTAAACTTAACACGTTCACAATTTCAAACATTGGGCAAGAAACAAAAATACTGCACCCACATAAAAGCAGAGTTTGATCTATTTCACATCAAAACAGTCACCTCTAAGATTATAGTAAATACTCTATGCTGGTAAATAATGAATGAGTCAATAACACTGTATCAGTTTCTACCTCTCCCTCATTACTCACTGCGCACTCACATACTCAAATGTGCTATAACCCTGCCGTATCCCTGAGCAATTAGTTGCTCCAAAATATCAGGGGGCTAGTTATTCAGGCACGTATTTCATATTTTATTAGTTTACTCTGAGGCTTGCATGCAGACCAAGCTTTAGCAAACACAGCCTTTGCAAATTTCCCAAGCTCCTCTGCAGTCAGCAAGTAATTGGAGAGGGAGTCCCAAAGGGTCCTCTCGTATGCCGCCGAAGCCTTTGCCTCCTGACAAGCTGAAATGGCAATGGGGTTAGATATGGAGGTAGGGAGAAGTGTTTGTGTGCAAGCATTTGTGTCTATATGCGTGCGTGCGTGCGAAAGAGGTATAAGAGTGGGAGTTGGGTAGATTAGTTTGTGTAAATAACCCTGCAGTTTCTGGACACTCGCTGGTTGGCTGGGAAGCCATCTGGTTCCCCCACCCCACCACCAGCAACATTTCCAATGATTTCTGACGTCTTTGGGGATGTCAGAACCTGTCCTTGGGGGGATTTGTTCGGGGAGGTGGGGAGGACACAGCATGAACACCAATTTAAGCCCCTGCTGGTGAAAATTAGTTAATTAACTCTATCTCTCACACGGAGAGAAAGTCCCTTTGTAATGAAGTCTGCCATTCAACGCAATCCAAGCCTTTTATTCCAAAGCGTTGCCAACTATCAGCTACTGAAATTAGCAGGAACAGTTGAATGCAGGACAAAAAGCTTTAGAAGCGAATCCACAACATTACATAACTTAAAAACAGAAAAAATGGTTTGAGGCTAATCTTGGAATTAGAGGCTGAACAGAAAAACGCCTCACAGCTTAAAGCCATATGTCTTGTCTGCAGCTGGTGCTACTGCAATAAGACTAAGCGTGATTGCAATGCAGATTAAAATGTATGCACTAACAAACAGCAAAACACAGATATACTTTTTACATAAATATAAATGGGTATTATATTTACAACAATTTCTCAATTAAAGTTAATCAAGTTTTCACACTGATTCTGTGTACTGACACAAAGTGGTCGTATCCCTCAGTGATGATAAAACGTAGGTGGGTTGCACTGCAGCCCTTTAGCTAAAGGACAAAAACACATAAAACAATAAGCTTCATTAGTAGAACATAGTGAAATGACAGGCTTTTGCAACAACAAAAAATAGTCTTTCAACCTACTGAAATAGAATTCAACTGGAGGTGTCCCTCGGTGTGTTCCAACTCTGTACAGAAAATGAATGGCTGAATCTCAGTTACAATTTTTTGGGACTTCTAATATAAATGTGAAACAGAAAAAAATGTGAACAGACGTGCATCTCACCTTCCTGTGTGACAGGCTCAAAGTCAGCCGCATTTGGTGAGGTATTCCTCTCTATCTTTAGATGCTTAACTGTAACAGAACAAAAAAAAAAAAAGAAAGAAAAAAGAAATGGAGAACCAAATAATCAAAGGGCACAAACTATGTTCAGCGAGTGGAGGAAAAAATATATCAAAAATGTTTTGAATTGGTAAACTGGGGCTATAGCATGTTTTCCCTCATCAGAGTTAAATTTATCTTTTATATCTTTGAATGGTTGGCATTATGTAGAATTGAGTTTTTGGAGATTTATATCATGCTATAATGTTATTCCCTCATGAAAAACACACCTCAAGTGTTGCTTTCATTCTTTCATGCACGTTCGAGAAATTCTTAAATCTCCCGTGGCAGCTATAGTTATTTCAGCCTTCTTTCAGGATTCCTAATCTTTGAGTGGGCTTTTTGCATTGACTGAAAGTTTTCACTCATCTTTGACAGTTTTCCGGGCTTTTGCTTTATTTATGTTGTTTTCCTTGGTCTGGTCTTCATTGTG
This sequence comes from Poecilia latipinna, assembly GCF_001443285.1. Lineage (NCBI taxonomy): Eukaryota > Metazoa > Chordata > Actinopteri > Cyprinodontiformes > Poeciliidae > Poecilia > Poecilia latipinna. The sequence continues at coordinate 226,574 of NW_015112710.1, read as the reverse complement.
TTGTATGATCACTAAAGTTCTCTAACAAACCTCTAAGGCCTTACCAGAACAGCTGAAATTATGACAACAATAAGTTACAAGTAGGGGGACTAATTGCAAAGTATGTGAAGACAGAAGCTTGCAAAGGATTTAATTTAAGACAATAAGAGTACGTTTTATCATAAGTGCTTGATATGTTTTTCATATTTTCATTGGTCATAGAATCAAAATACAATAAAGATGTTGGTACGTGCATAACGTGAAAAGTTGAGGTAGTTTGAATACTTTTGAAATGCAATGTACGGCTAAATATATGCTTTCATTTAAAAACAGCCTAAGACAAATGCAGCTGTCAAAATATGATATAAATAGTTTTTTTGCGAGAAGAAGCAGTAGGCTAAGACTCATACTGTTGTAGCTGTCCATTATCACGGTAGAAATGTTGGTCGTTTCAGGAAAGCGAATGATGAACTCCTGAGGAAACATCCCGGTGGACATCCAAAACGTTTTATTGTTTCTAAAAGAAAACGGGAGACGCAATTTTAAGCAAAAGCAAACAATATGGCTCATTGAGAAATGCTAATTAACTGCGGTATTATGTAGGTGTATTGACAAAATATCAATACAGACAAATAAAGCACTCACCCATCAGTGATGTTTTCTGGTGGGTGATTCTCGTCGCTGGATGAAGCTAAAACAACGTGTGCACCAGAAGAATCAATCATAACTATTCACTCAAACTGTCTAAAGAAAACAACGACGGTCTCGAAAAGAATATACGTTAACTGGTGTGTTTTCTCTTTGAGTTTTCGGGATATGTCAAGCTACAATCGTTGCCAAGCCAACCGTTCCGTCGCGCAGTATATACGTCACGTGTTTCCGAACTCCACAATTTCCGACGCACGTTGCTAAATTAGCAAAAAGCTAACTCAGAATCCTGACTCCAACGTCTGCAAATGGCAAATGGATGCAAAGAAGTGTTATTTGCCCGTGGAACTGGACAGGCAAGTTGTGAACATTTCTCAGAGAAACATTAAAACACATTAGAATTATTTTCAGGTTGCAGCAGATTTGTTTTATGTGAAGCTAACACGCTAAGATATGAAACTAACGTTGAGTCTAGCTAAGTTGGGTAACAAAGGGGAAAAAGAAATAAATGGAAATACTACTTACACCTGATAGCGCTAAATGTGAAATCTTAAGTTATTTTATGTAAAGTTGTGTATATAATGAATCAAGAGGAGTTTACTAATCAATACAGAATCATAAGGGTCAGTTTTAGGAGTCTAGATTGAAACATAATTAAATAATTCCAAAATCTTTGATAAAATGCATGGGTACTAATGTTTTTGTCGTCTTTCAGAGTGACGATTCAGACATCTGGGATGACACCGCACTTATAAAGGCATACGATAAAGCAGTAGCATCTTTCAAGGTAAATACATTGGCTTGTGCTCATGCAAAAGTAAAGACTACTGCTCCACTGCTTTGGTCTTCTCTTTTTCTGTGTCCCAGACTGCTCTAAAAGGCGAAGATGAATCGCATGCGTCAAAGAAAAACCAACCAGGAAAGAAACGAAAGAACAATAAAAAGAACCAGAGCAGAAAACGTACCAATGCGCCACCTGATAAAGAGGTAAAGAACAGCTTTCAGTGTCAACTTTTAAATCTGCATGTATAATGTAAAGCACAAACATAATTATTCTCTGTGAACATTCCTGCTCTAACCTTCTTAGTTTGTGTCAAGCATTTACGAAAACAAAAAGGCTTTGCATTTGGATTTTATTTAGGTTTATAAAGCCATATGTAGAAATAGTTATCTGTACATTCTTTCAGATTGATGCTTTAAACATTTGGTAAGGATTAACTTAGCGCCACTAAACTCATTTTCTAATTAAATTAATCTGGATTACCTGTTTAATATTTTTTTTTTTGTATTAATTGAGTCCTTTATAAAAATGTATTTGTGACATGGTATATTTCCATAAATAGATGCAAACAAAATTCCAATGCAGCATTTTAAGTCAGGGTCAAAGTTCACCACCATTTATAAAAAGGTTGACAGACTTGACATAGTCTTTTGCAACTTGTTAATTTTACATCCATTTGTTTTACTGAACTACCAAATGTTTGGGCGACAATTGTTGTTGGTGAAAGTTAGTCCTTGTGAAATTTATGTATTTCTGTCTAAATGTTGATATCAGACACGAGTCAGCCTTCAAGGTAAGTTAACAGAATTTAGATAAACATATAAATCAACATCAATATAGTTGGTTCTTTAATGATAAATGCCTGGCTTAAAAATTAATATCAATATGAAAAAACTATTAAACGTAAACTGTACCTTTTATAAATTTTTAAATGCAATATTAAAAAAAAGTTTATTGTGAAGTGGCCTTGTATCTATGCCATGCTGTACATAAGTTTAATGGCAAAATAATAAAAAACTATAAGAAGCATACACCTCTACATACAAAGCTAGATTAAAATGATGTCATTAATATTTTCCTTTGAAAAGGTCTGCATCCTGTGGCTTCAGCGCTGCAAATGGCTTTTTGGACCTTCCACAATGGCTCCTAATACGTTTGGCTAACGATTTGACTGAATATTTCCATTGAAACTCCACAAAAAACCACAAAATGCTAGTAACATTTTTTAAATGAATTTTTCTTGCTATAGGTTGGTAACGATGTAGTAGTATTATTATTATTATTAATATTATTATTATTAGTGTTATTTATTTTATTTTTTAACTAATATCAGAATCTCATAAAAGAATATATATTCAACATTTTTGCAAAAGTTTATGTTTTACTTTATTGTAAAACCTAAAAATAGAATCATAATAGTGGCTGTTCATAAATAATAACAAATTTCCTAAAATATATAACATAATAGCCACATAACTGTTAGAGGTTTCTGAGTCTTAACAAAATTATTTATATTTAGGACTTACTCTGTCATGTATATAATCTCACAGAATGTGATGATTTAAGTTAAGCCATATATTATTATGCAAAAAATAAATGATGAAGTATATTGCATATGAAATCAATAGCAATCCGTCATGTTTTATAGCACGTACTGAGTCACGTTAGTGTTTTGTCCAAATCTGGGTCATTTAAAATGTAGACCAGTAGAAAGCCAACTCTACTAAGCTCTATTATATGCACTTTGTTTTTGTTGCAGTGGCAGGTTGGGGACTCTTGTAGTGCTTACTGGTCAGAAGATGGCCAGCTCTATGCAGCCACCATCTCCTCCATAGACCAACAGAGGGGCACTTGTGTAGTTGTTTATACTGGTTATGGTAATGAGGAGGAGCAGAACCTTGACGACCTGCTGTTGGAGATTTCAGAGGCTGATGAAGCAGCAAATCCAAAGGTAAGCTAGTTCAGAAATTAGTTATATGCACTGCATAACTAACATTTATAATGCAGTTTACAGTTCATTATTTTTGTCTGTGCCTTGTTTACTTTTTTTTTTTTTTTTTCTCAAATCTTCAAATGTGTTTCTTGGA